>NC_060268.1:172176245-172443018 GCF_021613505.1 Equus quagga | reverse complement strand
GGAGGCGCGCGGAGGCCGGGCGGCCCGCGTCCCGAGGCTCGCCCTGCGTGGGAGGGCGCGGGCGAGGAGCGGCCGAGCCCCCGAGGAGGAGCCGCGGCGCGGGACGCCGGGCCGTGCCGGCCCCGGGCCGTCGGCGAGATGCCCTGCGGGGAGGATTGGCTCAGCCAGCCGCTCGGGATCGTGCAGGGCTTCTTCGGTGAGTGGCGGCGCGGGGGGCGGGCCGGGCTGGCCGCCGAGTTTGCCGAGCCCGGGCCCGGCTCCACGCGGGGCTACCTCGAGGCTCGCGCGGCCGAGACGGTCAGCGGGCCTGCGCCGAGACGCCCGGCCCCGGGCCCGGCCGCAGGTGCCTCCCACCTGCCCGATTCGCGGTTCGCGAGCGGCCGAGGTTATGCCGGGGGAGCCGGCGGCCGGCCGTGATTGACGGCCTCGCTCCCCTGGGTGTCCCCACGCGGGGCCGAGCCGCGGGCGGCCGTAGCCGGAGAGGTCCTTGCCCGTCGGCAGGGCCCGCAGAGATGGGCTGAGGGCACAGCACTTTGCCGATGGGAAGCCTGCAGGGTATTTCCAAACTTCCGGTGTGTCGGGGGAGTGCTCGCTCGCGGCAGAAGTTGGTTCTAACTACTGTTACACACATCCTCTCTTTTCGAGATAAGATTTCGTGTCATCGCTTAATTTTTCTGTTAGGGCGGCTGGAAAACCTGCCTGGTGTACATCTCCTCTTGGTCGGAGCTAGCAAGGAGTGTCGAACTGCTCAGACGAGTTTCTGCCTAGAAAGAGCTTAGAATGCTGCGGACGAGCTTAGTAAATTTTGGTGGCAGTTGTTCTTGTTAGTGCTGCTTTTCTGCGAAGGGTACGAAGGAAAATTTAGGTTTCTTTATGGTTAACTGGGCATTTTGACACCCCCTCCCCCATGTCTTTTTGCGTTAGTAGTGGTGGAGGCAAACCCAGCCAGAAATCACCGTGTTAAGATCGTAGCACCTGACTTGTCGGAAGGTAACTTAGAGTTCTGGATTGGCCTTAGCTCGTTTAAAACCTCGTGGGATGTTAGTGAGGACTCCTAAGAAGAAGCTGGATAGTCCCCAGCAGCCAAAACTGATGGCGTAAAATGTATTTCTTGTAGGAGGGGCACACTTAGCAACTCTTTACTCATTTTCCCTATAATTTGAATTAGTTTAATCAATCTGGTTTCCCAGGCTGCGACTAGAGACAGCAAATTAGGAGGCCTGGGTAGGCAGCCGGGTTGTAGCCAATGACACTGACAGCCTGATAAAGAAGAAAAGAAAACCTGTGTTATGTGTTTTTTTTTTAATCACTATATATCAAGAGTGCTTTGAGAAAGGGGAATATGTCCCTCCACTAAATGCTAGTAATTGATGTTTATAATGAATCCTGAAACCTATAATTGATGTCCAAAATAATGGCCCCAAGATATGGAGTGAAGGTTAAATTGAACAGTGGATTTATGAGGGTGCAGACAGATAGATACTTTTTAGGAAAAATCCTTCAAAAGGAAAAAGTTCTGGTGCTTAAAGGGTGAAGTTCCAGTTACTGATATTTAGAAAATTTGTGAGAACTACCCCGTACCCTAATCTTGCTGGATAAATGCAATGATTTTATATTTGATACACATTTGGGTGTATTTGAGTCAGATTTTGTCTCCTAAGTGTATGATCCTAAGGGGGATATCTCCTCATAGTACTGAAAGGGTATAATTTAGATATAAAATATGGGCTTTACAGTATTTTCTAAATTTTGTGAGTTGTTGTGGGGACCCGGACCTTGTTGATATATTTCCCCCAAAATGTCTTAATCCCATATAGGTTGTGTCTTATAGAGGAGAAACAAATACTGTCTTACAGTCATGGTTTTTTTGTAGAAGATGTTCTGAAGTATAGTATGTATTTTTGCTATATTTTCTATCACTGTGAATATATTGAATATCTTTATAATAACAGCATTACAGGTATGTTTGTGTGAGAAGTATGTCAGGTGTTAAACTCTGTAGACTCTTTGGTTTAATAGGAAATTGTTTTAAATCAATTCTTCCCCCAGGTAGAAAAGTAATGCAAGTCTTTTGTGGTTTATGAGGCCTTTCTTGGCTCCACCCCTCCCTAGCCCTCAGACCTCATCACTGCATTCCCCCTCTTATTGAACCCTTTTTCAGTTCTTTGATTTTGAACCTTGCTTCTAGACCTTCTGCATAGGCTGTTAACTTTGCCAGGTCCCCCCTTCTCATCCCACTTCCACTTTCCTGGCTAAGTCTTACTCTTCCTTTGGGAACCTGAATTAGGTACCCCCTGCTCCATGTCACTACAGGATCCTGTGTGTCCTGGAAATTAGCATGTAAAGCATATCGTCCAAATTACTTGTTTCTTGGGTTCCTTTGCTATCTTTGACTCTGGAAATTCAGGGCCTGTGTCTGCCTTATTCACCAGTATGTCCTCCTTCTCTAGAATACGCTTTGCACATTGAAAGTGCTCAATGAACATTTGTTGAACAGAGGCAGTGGAAAAACTGATCATCAATCAGAAGTGGTGTAAATTGGGGTGGTTACTGTGACCACAAATCTCAAACTTAGGACAGTCCTGGTAGACCCTATATGGGTTCAGAGCATGTGATCAGACCAGGTATGAGTTAACTTTCACATGCAAATCCTATTCTTCTTAGTTTAGATGAGAAACTTTGAAATTCTCATAGTGGCCAATCATAACTATATGAATCATAATTCATCTTTGTGAACCAGTCTATTTTTTGAATTTATAACTGCCATATTACAGTTGTTCATATGTAAATTTTTCCAATAAGCCTTCATAAAATGCCTTTAATGTTTCAGTTCCAGTTTCTAAAAGATTTTATATACAGGACATTGAGGTCCAAAGGCTTAAGATTGAAGACTACTTTATTGGGCTCTATTATGTGCATAATGCTGTTGGCTCAGTCCCCACAGTGATTGTTCATTTAGTGACCCATATCAAATTGCTTCCCTTTAACAAAGGCAGGAATCTTGGGGGGAAAAAAGTTTTGTGTGCTTCTTTTTCTTTTAATCATTTTTTATTTAAGAAAAGGAAATTTTCTTTACTTGGATTAATAACTGCTGTTAATTTCAGAGCAAGTGGGAATGCTTTCAACTCTGATTTCCTTCCCTGTTTTCTCTTTAGACTGTTGCTTGGGTCAAGATCGTTATTTTTGGCTGTATCCGAGGTCCTTTGGTTGTATTGAACAGGACTAGACTAGACTAGCTCGTAGAAAGGCAGTGGTGTGGAGGAGGGCAGGGAGCTCTGTGTGATCACTAGCATTTTAGAATTTAAAGCAATAATAAAATCGACTAAAAGTCCATCTGCTTTTTTGTTGTCCCTGTGATTCTAAACAGATAATTCACCTGCTTTTGTCTGTACCCACTTTAGATCTCTCCTACCACCCCGCCCTTGGTAAGCCACTGAAAAAAAAAATTCTTATGAGGCTGTAGAACCCAAAGGCAGCGAGGTTGCTTGGTATCCCAAGAGGCTGCAGAATGGGATCAGGGACTGGAAAGCCAGCAGGAATCCAAGCAACCTGTCTCAGTTTTTCGCCCTTAGGCTGTATTCTCCTCTGCACAGGAACTTTATCTTTCTCTGCTCCACAGCTCCTAATTTCCCTTGTTGTCAGTTCCAACCCACAGAGTTAGCATCTTTATCTTAATACCGTATTCCAGGGTTAGAGAATCTGATTGGCCCCGCGTGGAGTCAGGGGTCCACTCACGGACCAGTCAGCTATGGCCAGGGCATAGAGTTATGTAGGACAGTCATGACTGTTGAGGCCCACTCCTCAATAGTGGGGGAACTTCTCAGAGAAGAATCAATTGGATGGCCATGGCAAAAGGCATATATATGTACATGTATATGAATTTTTATATTATTGAATAATTTGCACATGGTTAAAAAAATGATGATATTAAATGAAGAGTAAAAGGATGCTCTTTTCCCACTGAGGTCACCACTTTTAACTGTTGCTAATTATAGTTTTGTTTTTCATTGAGATGTAACTCACATAACGTAAAATTCACCATTTTAAAATGTACAATTTAGTGGTTTTTATTATATTCACGATGGTCTGCAACCATCACCACTATCATTTCCATCACTCCAAAAAGAAACTCCGTATCTGTTAGCAGTCCTTCCTAATCACCCCCTCCCCATCCTCTGACAACCACTAATTTACTTCTGTCTATGATTTACCTATTCTGGACCTTTCATATAAATGGGATCATACAACACATGGCCTTTTGTGTCTAGCTTCTTTAACTTAGCGTAGTATTTTCAAGATTCATCCATACTGTAGCATGTGTCAGTGCTTGCGTTCCTTTTTATGACCAAAAATAATATTCTGTTGTATTGATATACCACATTCTGTTTACCCATTCATCCACGCGTAGACACTTGAATTGTTTCGACTTTTTGGGTATTGTAAATAGTGCTGCGATAAATATTCATGTACTAGTTTTTGAGTGAATTTATGTTTCCGATTCTCTTGGGAATATACCTAGGAGTGGGGTTGCTGGGTCATAAGGTAATTTTATGTTGGAACTCTTTTCCAGAGTAGCTGCACCATTTTACATTTCTACCAGCAATGCATGAGGGTTCCGGTTTCTCCACATCCTCTCCAACACTTGTTATGTTTCATTGTTTTATTAGTTATATCCGTCCCAGTGGGAGTGAAGTGGCATCTCGTTGTGGTTTTGATTTGCATTTCCGTAATAAGTCATGATAATAACATCTTTTCATATGCATTTTGGCCATTTGTATATCTTATTTGCAGAAATGTCTTCAAATCCTTTGCACATTTTTAAATTGAGGTTTTGTCTTTTTGTTGTTGAGTTACAAGAATTTCTTTATATATTCTGCATATTAGACCCTTACGAGAGGTATGATTTGCAAATATTTTCTCCCATTCTGTGGATTGTCTTTTCACTTTCTTGATAGTCTTTTGATGCAAGTTTTTAATTTTGATGAAGCCCAATTTATCTGTTTTTCCTTTAGTTGCTTATACTTTTGGTGCCCTATTTAACGAACCATTGTCTAATGCAAGGTCACGAAGATTTACACCTCTGACCTTTCTAAGAGTTTTATAGTTTTAGTTCTTACATTTAAGTCTTTGATCCATTTTGAGTTATTTTTGTGTATGGTATGAGGTAGGGTCCAAATTCATTCTTTTGCATGTGGATATCCAGTTGTCCCAGCACTATTTGGTTTTTGGGGTTTTTTTTACATACATTATAAAGGATACAGATGAACAGCCAGGTGAAGAGGTATATAGGCAGGGTCTGGGAGGGTCCCTCGTGGAGGAGCTTCTGTCTCCGTGGAACGTGAATGTGCTACCTTCTCAGCATGTACTTGGGTTCAGCAAACTGGAAGCTCCCCAGCACCATTTGTTGGAAAGACTATTCTTTCCCCCACTGAATGGTTTTGGCGCCTTTGTCAGAAAAATCGGTTGACCATAGACGTATAGCTTTATTTCTGAACTCTCAGTTCCATTCCATTAATCTGTATGTTTAGCCTTATGCCAGTACCATGTTGTCTTGATTGCTGTAACTTTGTGGTAAGTGTGAGTCCTCCAACTTGGTTCTTTCTTAAGATTGTTTTGGCTCTTCAGGGTCCCTTGTATTTCCATATGAATTTAGGATCCGCCTGTCCGTTTCTTCAGAAGAGGCAGTTGGCATTTTGATAGCGATTGCGTTGAATATGTAGTGCTTTTAGTTCTTTTGACAATAAAGAACCATAAAGATTACAGATTTTAGAGCGAGACTGCTGCTTAACTCCAGGGCCATACCCAGGATATTTGGCTCTCTAAGTGCATCATTTTTTAATACCTCCCTTCTTTATACTACAAAATTATTTTCAGTACTAATCATAAAATAAAGCTATATGCAAAACTGAAGATATTATATATTTCAAAATAGATCTGCACATAGCTTCTGTCACTTTCTTCCCGCCTGCCTTTTTGGAATTTTTGTTATTGTTGAGTTCTACTGTGTTCATGTTTTATGTTAGTATGTGTACCACACTTAAGATTTGAATAATTTTGTGTTAATTATATAATTAATGAATTCTTTATATTAAGACTAACTTCCCAAGTTCCTGCAGGACGAAAAAGCTCAACTATTTACTCAATAGTATTTATAGTTACCTAATAGTTTGAATTTTGGTCATTAGGTTTTAGTTTGATATAATAATATTTTATATAAGCAATTGTCTGGTAACTAATAAGTGAATTTTAATAAAACTGAAACATCTGCAAAAGACACAAATTAGATAACCACCAGATAGTTCCACTGATGTTACAAATGTATTTTCTTGATTTATTCTTTAGTGTTAAAGCAACTAACATTAAAAGAATACATTCAGTATTAAAGATATTATTCAAATTCAGTAAAATATTTCATGCATGAGCTAAAATTTACACCTAGTATATCACGAATTTTGAGCTATTTCAGTTTTAAATGTTAAACACAAAACCCCAAGTTGTTGAGTAGAAGATAGAACTGAAGTAACTCAGGTTCTCTGTCTTCACCTTTACGATCACTGTGTTATTGTTTATTTCAACTCTGTCGTACACGAGTAGGACTCTACCACAGGGATTGGAGGAGACGATGCCCTAAGCAAGTTTGGACTGTTCTGGACCACTTTGAAATTTACCATCCACACAAATGCTTGTAGCTTTGTCTGTGTTGGGAGCCAAGTGTGTAACTGGGGATTCTTCAGATTAACTTCTATGTAAAAGTAGGGTTTATTAAAGGGTAAGTAGTGAAAATGTGCTAATTTGACTCTTTCACATATATTATTAAAACTCAGCAGTAACCACAATTGTTTAGGATTTAGACCAACAAAAGATTTTTCAAGGAAGAATATTTTATCACTGACATTGTTTAGAATTGCCAGTGCTTAGTGATGAGAGTTCCTGTTGTTCCACATCCTCTCCAGCATTTAGTGTTGTCAGTGTTCTGGATGTTGCACTGTAGTGGTATCTTGTTTTAATTTGCATTACCCTAATGATGTATGATGTGGAGCATCTTTTCATATGCTTATTTGCCACCTATATGTCTTTTTTGGTGAGGTGTCTGTTCAGGTCTCTGCCCCTTTTTTGTGTGTGTGAGGAATATTGTCTCTGAGCTAATATCTGTTGCCAATCTTCTTCTTTTTTTTTCTCCAGAAGGCCCCCAGCACATAGTTGTATATCCTAGTTGTAGGTTCTTCTAGTTCCTCAGTGTGGGGCACCACCTCAGCATGGCTTGATGAGGAGTGCTAGGTCTGCACCCAGGATTAACCCCGGGCCACCAAAGCGGAGCACGGCGCATGAACTTAACAGCTCAGCCAGAGGACTGGCCCTGGTTGTTAATTTTCTTATTGTTGAGTTTTAAGAGTTCTTTGTTTTCTTCTTCAATATTGTGTTAGCTATTTGGGGTCTTGCGTCTCCGTATAAACTTTAGAATCAATTTGTTGATGTCCACAAAATAGTTTGTTGGGATTTGATTGGGAGTGTGTTGAATCTATAGATCATCTTGGGAAGAACTGACATCTTGACAATATTGAGTCTTCCTATCCATGAACATGGAATATCTCTCTATTTACTTAGTTCTTTGATTTCTTTCATCAGAGTTTTTTAGTTTTCCTCATAGAGATCTTGCACATATTTTGTTAGATTTATACCTGAGAACTTCACTTTTGGGGGTGCTAATATAAATGGTAGTGTGTTTTTAATTTCAAATTCTACTTGCTCGTTGGTAGTACATTGGAAAGCGATTGACTTTTGTATATTAACCTTTTATCCTGCAACCTTCCTATAATAGCTTGTTAGTTGCAACAGGTTTTATTGTTGATTCTTTTGTGTTTTCTACATGGAAAATCATGTCATCTGTGAATAGAGGCAGTTTTATTTTCTTCTTTCTCTGTCAGTATACCTTTTATTTCCTTTTCTTGTCTTATTGCATTAGTTGGGACTCCAGTACCATGTTGAAAAGGAGTGGTAAGAAGAGACATCCTTGTTTTGTTCCTGCTTAGTGGGAAAGCTTCTGGTTTCTCACTTACATTGTTTATAATTCTTCTGTTGCCTTCCTTTTAGATTTAAAGGCATATTCTAAAATCTCTTTTTCCCTCCAACTGCTTTAGATACTATTTCAGGTCTTTCACTGAGGAAATTAGTGTCTCTATACTGCCCTCCACTGCTTGTACCTAATTTGTGTCATTGTGCATTACAAAGCTTGTGATATTTACATTCTCTGTGCTCTGATCATATTATAAAGGTTAAAAACCAGTGAGTAGCATTTACAATATTATGATTGTATAATTGTTTTCCCTACAGGACCTACTAGGGTGTTTGGACCAGGAGGGAAGGAAGTGTAACGCTGTCATTAAATTATTTTGCTTTGAGGACAGCGTTTCAAGAATCAAGGTCAAATGGTTTCTCTTATACTCCTAAGTTTACTATCAAACCATAATTTATAGTGTTTCATAATGAAATAGGTCTTGGACTTTATCAAGTGCTTAGTTCTGTATCCCCCTGAGAACGTAATTTTTTTTCCATTAATCTTTAATGTGCTAGATTACACTAATAGATTTTCTTTTTTTTAAAGATTGGCACCCGAGCTTACAACTGTTGCCAATCTTCTTTTTTTTTTTTTTTTAATGCTTTTTTCTCCCCAAATCCCCCCAGTACATAGTTGTATGTTTTAGTTGTGGGTCCTTCTAGTTGTGTGGATTTTCTGATGATGAACTGTTCTTGCATTATCATTCAAGTACAATTTGAACTTGATTTCTTTTTTAATGCTTCGTTGGATTCAGTTAACTAATAGTTTATGTAGAAATTTGCTTCTTTATCTTTTGTGAAATTGGCCTGAAACTGCAAGATTTTCTGGACTGAGGACTTCATGGGATTGAGAAGAAGGATTAGCTACTGTTTATTTTGTTTTTTTCATAATGATATTGGACATACAGTGTTCTTTGACCAAATTGTGATAAAAATAAGAACTCAGTTTGCTAATCTTGTTTTAAAGTTAAATCTGAATTTTCAAGATTGTCAGTTTATAGTTCATGATATTTTACATAGTTTTTAGTATTTCTGTTATCTCTAGCATTTTCTCTGTGTTCAGTTTATTTTTCCTATTACCTATAGTTATTTTTTTCTAAAAGAAACTAAGTTTTGTGTTTTGTTTGTATCCTCTTGTTTTTATTTATTAGTATGATTTTATTCACTCTTTGCATTATCATTCTGTTGTTTCTCAACAGTCTTGGCAAAAAATTCGTCTATGTTGATATTATTTATATTGGTGTTTTTGATGTCTGCTCTTAAGTTTATTATTTCCTTTTTTATTTTTTGGGTTCTATTGTTCTTTTTCTAGCTTCTTAACTTGAATACTAATAAACTCATCTATTTCCATTCTTTCTTGGCATTTGATAAATGTATTCAAATCTGTAACTTTCTCTATAAACAGCACTTTATTTAGTATCTCACAAATAGTGACCTGTATAGCTTTCTTTATCATCTATCTGAGAGTATTTGATAATTACCTGTACAAATTCCTCTCTAAACTCAGGATTGTTTAATATGGTTTGTTTGCTTTAAATCATTATAGACGTGAGGATGCTGTTGTTTTAAGCTTCCCTTTTGTTACTGAGTTGTTACCGTGTCGCATTTTGTTCAGAGAACATATTGTACGTTTGATATTTGTTGGTTTCCTTTGTGACTAACACGTAGAACTTTTTGTGAATGTCACGTGTACTGAAAAGTGTACTCTATGTCTGGATATTTATATATTAGAGAGCTGAGTAACTATCTTATTCGTACCTGCTATGTCGTTTGATTTTGTGTTTTGTGCTTGATGTATGTTTCTGAAGGGGCTGTGGTAAAGTCTCTTAGTTGTGATTGCTGTTTGATTTATTTTTCTCCTTAGTTCTGAAAGTAGTTGCTTTATGTATTTTGAGGCTATATTGTCAGATACGTATGTATTTTATTTTCTTAAGCAATAGTGTTAAAATTTAATTTACTTGTATTTTTGCATTTCTTTTCCCTATTGAACAGAAATTTGTCACCATTTTCACTAAATTCTTCCAGCACTTTATTCATATCATTTATTTACTCAAAACTGTTATCTTTTTGTGGCTGTTCTTCAATGAGCCCTCTCAGTTATTCCTCTAATTTGTGTCAGTTGCTTTTTAGGTTTGTTGCTTAGTTGTCATACTGGGATTTTTTTCCCCCCGTGACATTCATGAGTTAATTCTGTTGTTTCTTGGGTCTGCTGTTTTCCTCTTAATTGGATTCTTCTTTTTAAATTTTAAAATATTTTTAAGAGAAGTTGTTTGAGAAGAGCATAAGAGACACATTACATAATGATAAAACAGTCAATTCACCAAGAAGACATAAATGTAAATGTACCTAACAAGAGAGTTTCAAAACGCACGGAGCATGGGGCTGGCCCAGTGGCATAGTGGTCAAGTTCATCTGCTCCCCTTCGGAGGCCTGGGGGTTGTGGGTTTGGATCCCAGGTGTGGACTTACACATGACTCATCAAGCCATGCTCTGGCAGCATCCCACATATGAAATAGAGGAAGATTGGCACAGATGTTAGCTCAGGGCCAATCTTCCTCATCAAAAACACACACACATACACACAAAGCAAAAACTGCCAGAAGTGAAAGGAAAAATCTGCAATTATCATTGGAGATTTTACTACTCCTTTCTTAGTATTCCAGGGAACTTGTGGATAGAAAATCAGCAAGAACTGTAAAACACCATCAGTCAAGTAGATCTAATTGACACTTGTGGAACACTCTGCCTGACAACAGCAGAATACACGTTTTTTCAAGTGCACGTGGAACATTCACCAAGATAAACCACCTCCTGGGTCATAAAACAAATACAAACCTGAAAGAATTGGAACCATCAAAGTATGTTCTCCGACCATAATGAAATTAGAATAGAAATCAGTAACACAAAGATAACTAGAAATTCAAGTTTGAATTTCTGAACAATCCATGGATCCAAAAGAAGTCTCAAGGGAAATTTTAAAATATTTTGAATGAAATGAAAATGAAAGCACAGCGTATCAAAATTTGTGGGATACAGCCAAAGATGTGCTAAGAGACATTAAAGCATTTATTAGAATAGAAGAAAGGTCTCAAATCAATAATTTAAGCTTCCACTCTATGAAACTAGAAATGGGGAGCAAAATAAATCTGAATCATACAGAACAAAGGTAATAATAAAGATAGACCAAAAATGAATTAAATTGAATTGATAACAGAAGAAAAAGTGAGAAAATCAATGAAACCCTAAGCTGCTTGTTTGTTTGTTTGTTTTTTACAAGAGAGCAATAAAATTCATAAACCTATAGCCAGGTGGGCAAAGAAAAAAAAACGGGAAGACACAAATTACCGATTTCAGGAACAAAAGGGGAGATACCACTATAGAGTCTAGACTCTGTGGACATGAATAGTACAAACAGCTCTGTGGATGCAAATTCGACAACTGAGATGAAGTGGACCAACTCCTCAAAAACCGTTGTAGTAGTTTCCTATTTCTGTTGTAACAAATTACTACCCGTTGAGTGGCTTAAAACAATATAAACTTCTTATCTTACGGTTCTGGAGGCCAGAAGTCTGCTGCAGGTCCCCCTGGAATAAAATGGAGTTGTCAGCAGCACTGCATTCCTTGCGGCAGGCTCTAGGGGACAGATTGTTTCCTTGTCTTTTTCCAGCTTCTCGAGGTTGCCAACATTTCTTGGTTTGTGGCCCCCTTTAAAAATCCTCAAAGCCAGAAAAGCAGGTGGTGTTCTACTCACATCTTCTCACTCTGACTACTTCTGCTTCATTCCACATTTAAGGACCCTTGTGATTACCTTGGACCCACCCAGAAAATCACATAATCTCCTTGTGTTAAAGTCAGCTGGTTATCAACCTTAATTCCATCTTCTCCCTAAATTGCCTTTTGCCATGTAACATAATATATTCATAGGTGCTGGGATTAAGATGTGGACATCTTTTCGGGGAGGGCATTATTTTTCCTGCCACAACCACGTACTATCCAAACTCACTCGAGATGAAATAGATTTCCCACCCCAGCTCCACCTTCCCTCCAGTGTCCCCCCAGAGCCTCTATTTTGCTTTTTGTCTCTATGAATTTGCCTATGCTGTGGACCTCATATAAGTAGAATCGTACAATATTTGTCATTTTTTGTCTGGATTATTTCACTTAGCTTAATGTTTTTAAGGTTCATCCTGTTGCCGTAATTGTTTTTGTTTTTTTCTTTGTGGAATATTAGCCCTGAGCTAACATCTGCCACCAATCCTTCTTTTTTTTTGCTGAGGAAGACTGGCCCTGAGCTAACATCCATGCCCATCTTCCTCTACTTTATATGTGGGATGCCTTCCACACTGTGGTTTGACAAGTAGTGCATAGGTCTGCACTAGGGATCACAACCGGTGAATCCTGGGCCGCCAAAGTGGAACCTGTGAACTTAATCACTGCACCACCGGGCCGGCCCCCTTAATTGTCTTTTGACAGGTACAAAAGGTGATTCAATGGCAAAAGGATATTCTTTTCAACAAAGATGTTGGAACAGTTAGACATTCTTATGCAGAAATATTAGTCTCAACCTAAATCTCATACCTTATACAAAAATTAACTCAAGATGGGTCATAGGACTAAGTATAAAATCTAAAAGAATAAAACTTTTAGAAGTAAACAGAAGATCTTCATGAACCAGGATTTGGCAGTGACTGTTTAGACACGATCCCAAAGACATAATGCATAAAACAAAAATTTGGTAAATTGGACTTCATCAAAATTAAAAACTTTTGTTCTACAAAAGATACTGTTTGGAGAATGAAAAGACAAGGTATAGACTGAGAGAATATATTTGAAAATTATATATCACATAAAGGACTTGTATCCAGAACGTAGAAAGAAAACACAACGGTAATTAAACAACTCAATTTTAAAAGGGGCAAAAGATTTAAGTAGATTTAAATGGACACTTCACCAGAGAGGATATAAGGATGGCAGATAACCACATGAACAGAGTTCAGCATCATTGGCCTCTAGGGAAATGCAAATTTAAACCGTAATGGGATCTCACACAGCTATTAGAACAGCTAAAATAAACCAAAAGAATACTGACAACACCAAGTACTGGCAAGAATGCAAACAGCTGGCTCTCTTATATGTTGGTGGTGAGAATGCAAAATGGTACAGCGACTCTGGAAAAAGGCAGAATCTTAAAGTTAATCATACATTTACCATATATATACCCAGCTGTCCCATTCCTAGGTTTTTACCCTAGAGAAATGAAAGCTTATGTTCATACAAAAACCTGTATGCAAATGTTTGTTAGTCGTTTTACTCATAGTTATCAAAACCTGGAGACAATCTAAATCTAAACAGGTAAATGGAGAAACAAATTGTGTTCAGCTGTACAGTGGAAGACGACTCGGCAATAAAAAGAAAGGAGCTGTGGTTCCAAGACCACCCTTATGTCTGGAGATTCATTAGAAGGACTTATGTGACTCTTTATAGTTGGACTCTTGGCTAAGATTTATAACAGCAGTGTGGTAAGGTTGCAGAGCCAGATCCTACGGGAAAAAGACCCAGATGGAGTCTGGAGGCTTCCCGATGTTCTCTCCTGTGGGAGAGTTTATAGATTGGGAGACTTGATATTGTTAAGCTGTCCGTTCTTATCAAATTAATCTATATACTCAATATCACCCTAATCAGAATTTCAGCAGACTTAACGTAGAAGCTGACAAGTTGTTCCTCAAAATTATTTAGAAATGTTGAGGATCTAGAATAATTAAAGTTGAAGAAGAAAGTTAAAAGAACTTAACTACCTGACTTTAAGACTTATTATCAAGCTATAGTGATTAAGACAGTATGGTATTGGCATAAAGATCAACAAATAGATCAGTATAATGTAATAGAGAATCTAGAAATACGCTAACATAAATACAGTGAGTTGAGTTTTTGACAAAAGTGCCAAAGCAATTAGTGCTAGAAAGTCTTTTCGTTAAATAATGCTGGAACAAGTGGATATCTTTTTGGGAAAAAATGAGCCTTGACCCTTACGTCAACACTATAAACAAAAACATTAATTTGATATGGATTTACAGACCTGAATGTGAAAAATAAAAAACGTAGGAGAAGATCTTCATGATCTTAGAGACACCATAAAAGAAAAAACTGGAAAATTGGACTGGATCAAAATTTAAAACTTGTCTTCAAAAGACGCCATTAAGAATGTCAAAAACCAAGCTACAAATTAGGAGAAAATGCTCGCCCTACATATATCTGACAAAAGACATCTAGAATACCCAGAGAACTAGCACAGTAAGTGATGCCGCAGCAAGCTTTTTTAAAAATGTGAGTAGTCACTTCACGAAGGGAGTTATTGCGACGGTCAATAAACAAATGAAGCGCTGTACAACATCCTTACTCATTAAGGAAATGCATGTTGAGACCACAAAGAGAAGCCATTGCATAACCAGCACAATGACTAGGATTAAAAAGATTGACAAGACCAAGTATTGGTGAGGTGGAACAACTAGAACCCTCATAAACTGTTACGAGTGTAAAAACCTGTATATTTTTTGTTCCTCAGTTTCCCTGACTCCTAAACTCGAGGAAGATTGTATGCAGTGGTGCTCAAATTCAGATGCCCAGGAATTCATGGGAAACATGATAGAGTGATGTCTAGGCTAAGCAGGACTCTTGGTTGCAAGTGACCCAGCTTGATTCCACTTAATCCCCAAAAGATGAATATATGGTCTCAGGTGACTGAATTCATGGGTAAGTTAACGTCAGGCTCAGTTAGAGCCAAATACTTACACCATGTCTACAGCAATCTGCCTCTCTGCTCCACTTTCCTCTGGGATGGCATAGTTTTCAGACAGACCTTGGTCACAGTGGCCACATGCGGCCTCAGGATTATAACCTGCAATGTTGCACCCTGTTACTAAACCTGGCTCCCGAGATTGTCTTTGATTGGCGCACCCCTAAAGCAGTTGTCAGAACCACTGAGGCCTTGGACTGAGACAGTGAGGGTGCAGGGGTTCTTCCCTCAAAAACAGGCACCGTCATTAGAAAAAGGAGAAGTGAATACTAGTCTTGCAAAACAACCTATTTTCTCTACATTGTGCTTAGTTAATGTTAATTTCCCTAAATCCAGAGCTCTTATGTCCCAGGCCCTTGCTAGGCCTTGGGAATGTAAAGGTTGATAGTCTGAATAGAGAGCAAATCTGTAGCCTGGCATTGAAAACTCCCTGTGATAGGCATGGCCTCATCTTCATTTTGTTCATTGGCTTTATTCTCTTCCAGGCACTTAGTGCTCCGTGTACTTGAGTTTCAGATAGTGGCCATCCTTGTCCTTGTTCATTACTGTTTCTTCCCTCGGAGTGCTGTCCATCTAGAATATGCCAATCCCTTCCACCTTGACACGAGTCAGTCCTCCTCCTTTCAAGGCCTGGCTCAAGCAACACCTCTTTCAGAAGCCCTCTCTGAGATTCTTTGCCCTACACTGGTTTCTCCTCTTTACTTTTGGCTCTTTTTCTAGCCGTAGCTTATCTTAGCTCTAAGTTCCTTCAGCTCTCAGTGTCCTCGTTGCACCTAGGAAATGCTGGGCACACGGTAGGCTTAGTAAATAATTGACATTTATTGGTGCATTCTGGGTATTTGTGGAATTGTCTTTTGCAGTCCTTTAATTGCCCAGCAGTACCAGATATTTGTAAGCTGGCCATTTACATACTATTTTGTATACACATTAGTTAGTTAGTAGTAACTTAACTGCTTCCCAATCCCTCTTTGATGTAGCTTCATCATCTGTTGTGTGGCATTTTCATGTTTCTTACACAAATGCCGTCAGAATAGTAGTGTTGGTGTGGCAGTCATGGCTGCGTGTCAGTTTTCTCTTTAAACATCCATTTTGACTAGAAGCAAAAACACCAATTGATTGTTTTTTCCCCAATTCAGTAATCATTTATTGGCATGCATCTTGTAGAGTAGTGGTTCTCAAACTTCAGTGTATCGGAATCACCTGGTGGGTATTTTATTTTATTTTTTTAATTGCAGTAAGATTGGATTATAACATCATATGGCTTTCGGATGTACATCATAATATATTTTGAATTCTGTCTAGATTACATCATGTTCATCACCCAAAAACTAATTATAGTCCATCCCCTCACATGTGAGCCTAATCACCCCTTTTGCCCTCCCCTCCCCTGGTAACCGCCAATCCAATCTCCTTTGTTATGTGTTTGTTTGTTGTTGTTTTTATCTTCTACTTATGAGTGAGATCATGTGGTATTTGACTTTCTCCCTCTGACTTATTTGACTCAGCCTAGTACCCTCAAGGTCCATCCATGTTGTCACAGATGGCCAGATTTCATCATTTCTTATGGTTGAGTAGTATTCCATTGTTTATAAATACCACATCTTCTTTATCCATTCGTCCCTTGATGGGCATCTAGGTTGCTTCCAAGTCTTGGCTATTGTGACTAATGCTACAATGAAAGTAGGGGTGCAAGTATCTTTATGCATTTGTGTTATCAAGTTCTTTGGATAAATACCCAGCAGTGGGATACGTGGATCATATGATAGATCTATCCTTAATTTTCTGAGGATATGCCATACTGCTTTCCATAGTGGCTGTACCAGTTTGCACTCCCCCTGGTGGGTATTTTAAAACACAAATTGCTAGGCCTCATCTCCAGAGTTTCTGATTCAGTAGGTCTGAGATGGACTGAAGAATTTGCATTTTTAACACCTACTCAGGTGGTGCTAATGGTGCTGGTCCAGGAACCACGCTGTGAGGGCCAGTCTGCTGGTAGATTTAACTCTCATTGCACATCAGAATCACCGAAGGAGTTTTTCCCCTTCGCTCTTTTTTCAGAACTAGCCTTTGCTCACTTAAGTAAAAGTGTTTGGAAGCCCTGCTAAAGCATGGTGTTAGCAGGATTTTATGACAAATATAGACAGAATTCCTTTACTCTCTCTGTAGCATCTGCATGATGAATATAAATGGTGGAGGTATTGACCAGCTATGGTTTAGTGGTTCTCACTCACGAAAATATTTATTCTTTTTTTTTTCTTTTTGAGAAAGATTAGCTCTGAGCTAACATCTGCTGTCAATCCCCCTCTTTTTGCTGAGGAAGCCTGGCCCTCAGCTAACATCCGTGCCCATCTTCCTCTATTTTATATGTGGGACACCTGCCACAGCATGGCTTGCAGAGTGGTACCCTGTCCGCACCCAGGATCCACACCGGTGAACCCCGGGCGGCTGAAGCGGAACGTGCAAAACTTAACCACTGTGCCACTGTGCCAGCCCCGAAAATATTTATTCTTAATTCTGTAGATAGTTTGCTCTTTGGTCTTGGCCAATTTCCATAATTTTTCAAAGCCTTGGTTTTCTTATCTTTAACAGGACATTAAAAACACCTTTCTCACCATTTTGCAATCATCATTGCAAGAATCATCGACGGATGCTAAATCTTCTGAGGGCAGAGAGAAGTTTCATGAAAATTATTTTCAAGGTCTTAGAGTGTCTCCTGTAGATTTCTTAATAGTTGTACGAGGAAGAAAGTAACTGGAGAAATAGGCTATCCCTTTGACTGGGTGATCAAAATTAACATCATCAGTAAGGGGAAGATGGACATCTAGTCTCTAGATGATACCCTTACCAGGACACAACATCGCTTATGTAGGAGTCTGACTGGTAACACGTAACTACAATCTAATCATAGGGAAACATCAGACAAACCCAAAGTCAGGAGCATTCTTTTTTTTGAAGGACTTGTATTCTTCTGCCGTATCAGTGTCATAAAAGATAAAGAAAGATTGGGGAACTGTTCCAGAGTAAAGGAGATTAAAGAAACATGATAGCTAAAAGCAATATGTCATCCTAGACTGGGTCCTGCACTGAAGGGGAGAAAGTGCAATAAAGGATAGTATTGGGTCAGATGATAAGTTGGGATATGAATGCTAGCTTAAATGACATTATTGGATCAATTTTGAATTTCCTAAGGTTGATATCAGTACTGTGGTTATGTAGAATAATCTCCTTATTCTTAGGGAACATACATTGAAATATTTAAAGGTAAAAATACATGATGTGTGTAACCATCTCAAGTGGGTCAGAAAAATAACAGAGCGCGAATGATACAGCAGATGGGGCAAGGATACAGGTGTTCTCTGTGTTATTCCTGTGGCTTTTTTGAAAGTTTGAAATTATTCCCAAGTAAGTTAAAACAAAACATCCTCTGCTCCATTTCAGGGTAGTTGTAAAGATTTTTAAAATTTATATAAAATGTTTTCAAGGAGCAGTGCGCTTTACAAATGATGGTTCATCTGCTGCTTTGTCTAGGTAACCTATCTCATTCTGTGGATGCTCTCAGCCAGGTTGTTAGCTCCTGAGAGCCTGCAGGAGGTCAGCATCACCCTGACTTGTGGTACCCAGCCCCCAAGTAGGGCGGCTTCTCAAGTGGCTTGAGCGGTGCCTCAGATGCAGGCACACTGATGTGTGACTCACCTGAGCATAGTCTATTGTGTATTGTACCTTTAGCTTTGAAAACTATGTTTTCTTTCAGCGCAAAATGGAGTTAATTCTGACTGGGAGAAGAAAGTAATTGAATATTTTAAGGAAAAGCTGAAGGAAAATAATGCTCCTAAATGGGTAAGCTTGTTGCTGTTTAGGGGTGGGGGGTGAGGGTTGATCACCTTCCAGTTTCTCTCAGTAGGAGTAGTAATCCGTATATAATTTAAGAATATGTAAATTAATGTCTACTGCCCTCTGCTTCAAGTGCATACGTATTATAAGAGTTTGGTCTCTTTTGCAGCTTTAACTTAAATCCAAGCAGTTAAATGCTTGTATGTTTGTGCCTCTAGGTGGCAGTAACTGACTATATTATTTTCTAAGAAAATTAAATTTGAGAGCTTCGATTATCTTTATTACCTTTATTTTAAAAGAATTGGCAGGTAGTAGTTTTAAAAGAAGAACTCAACAAAGCAAATGCCTTTCTGCTAACTGAAGAGCGTTCTGAAGGAAAAGCATCCTTTTACGTAATAGTCGGTTCTCATACAAACTTGCAAGAACTCAGAAAGTGCTTTGTCCAGCAGTTATGTTGTGTTGACCGTTGAGATCATTTGGCTCCCTGGCGGGGCTTGATGTTTTGTGTGTGGGGGTTGCAGTTTGGGTCTGGATATATCCTCTCTGTTCTGTAGATGGAGTATTTTATTGACTTGATTCTCTTCCTTTCAGGTACCGTCACTGAATGAAGTTCCCCTTCATTATTTGAAACCTAACAGTTTTGTGAAGTTCCGCTGCATGATTCAGGATATGTTTGACCCTGAGTTTTATATGGGGGTTTATGAAACGGTTAACCGAAACACGAAAACACGGGTATGGATTACTTTTCTCCTGAAACTTTCTGTTTCTGATTAATGATATTGATTTTGCCCTTGCTTTGTTTATGGTACTTTCGATTCAGATATACTGATGCAATACTGTTGTCCTTTGTTTTGGGTCATAGGTTCTTCATTTTGGAAAATATAGAGATGTAGCGGAGTGTGGGGTACGTATCCTTAAGATCTATAAAACATTTTTAATAAGAATTTTTTCCTAAGCAGAGAATTTATGACGTTTCTTTGGTGATCTTAAATGTGTCTTGTATGTAAATAAGTTCTAAGAAGTCATGTGAAATGTTTTCTTTATTTGCCTTTAAGAGTTTCTGATAAGATATTTTATCTTCAAAAAATCTCTAGAAGGTGGAATATTGTAGTTGACAAAACTAATTCCTTGCTTTTCCCAATTGTCTATATACTTGGTTAAAAAATTACAGGTTATGATAAATTCTTTTAAAATGAAAGTAGGAGATTAATTTCAGGCTCAACGCTTGCTTAATTAAATTTGACTAAATCCTGCCCTCTTTTCCTAGGAGAAAAAAAGTTTTTGATAAACTTAAGCTTTCTTTGATAAAAGGAAGTAATAGAAACTCTTTTACATATCAATAATGGGAGAGGGAAGAAGGCGGAACACTGGATAGAATTATAATTGTGAAAGGGATGGTCTTGACTAGGAACTTACTAGAAAAGCAGTTATAGAGGAGCCACAGTGTACTTGCGCTTTTTTATTGCTTTTCTGATAATAGAGGAACAACATGCAGAATTAAATTTAATTTCATTCAGACACCTGTTCAACATGCCTGACATTGTAACTGAGGCAAGTTTAAAATTTATTTCTAGTTTAAAAATCAAAAAAAACAAGATTAACAGCATGTCAAAGTAAATATATTGACTGAAAAGTGTCTCCCATATTTTGCTTTTTGTGTGTTTCTCATGTGATTCTATTGGCACACAAATGGTAATGGCACTTGTTGGAAAGAAAACAGCTATCACAGGTGGGGGGTGACGAGCCAGGTGCTCAGGCAGGGCCTGGGTAGATGGGGGGACCTCGGTGGAGTTACCCCCATTCTGGGTCTAGTTCTGTGCTTTGCGGATCCAGAATCTCAGTTTAATCGGATTACCTGGGGCTTTTTACATTCTGGGCGTCGGACTCCTGCTTACCCGAACCTCAGGAGATTGATCTGTAAACCCCCATACCAGCCCGTTAATTAGCAGTAGAAGTTGTTCGTGGTGGAATAAAGTGTTCTAGTTCACCGGGCCAGTCTCGACAGAAGAGCAGCCCTAATTTGAAAGGTTGCCGCAAAGATTATGTTAAACAAAAATGTAACTTCTTCCCACTATTTAGAGTAATGGACTCATGAAAGACGAATTTGTATTAATACACAACTTTTTCTACTGCACAGTCATGCTGTATTACTGTGGCTCCGTAACCTCAGCATCTGAAAATGGGAAAATAAAATAGCTGTGGCTCTCCATCTGTGACACTACTGAGGCAGAGAGAGTTTGTGCAATAGAGTCGTAAGGAAAAGCACCAAGCCAGGAAAAGGGGACTTTGGGCCTGGAAAGAAGGAAACAAACAAAAAACCCAGCTTAAACACTTTATCTCAGGCTCAGACTCAATGTCTCTTGGCTCCTTTTTTTCCCCTACAAAATGGAGTATACATTTTATTTGCTTTTAAGAGGATTTATTTATATTATAAAAGTAATACACGCTTTTGGTGTTTTTTTTTAGAATTTTTTTTTTTAAGATTTTATTTTGGCTTTTTCTCCCAAAGCCCCCCAGTACATAGTTGTATATTTTTAGTTGTGGGTCCTTCCAGCTGTGGCATGTGGGACGCCGCCTCAGCATGGCCTGACAAGCGGTGCCATGTCCGCGCCCAGGATCCAAACCTGTGAAACCCTGGGCCACCAAAGTGGAGCGCACGAACTTAACCACTCAGCCATGGGGCCGGCCCTGTAATACGTGTTTATTAAAGTAATTTTTAATGCTACATCTTGGGCCCTTTCTACCTCTTAGGATTTTCTAAGTATATTTGAAACACAGAACATGCCTTTTCCAGGGAATAATGTCTGACTCTTAAATCTCATCTCAGAGATACCTGGTAATGAGTATTTCATTAAATTCCTATTTTATAGGCTGATTTTGATAGTTTTCTGTGCAAGAGAGAGTGGAATTACCATGTGCTTTGTCTTTGAAAGCATCCTGTTTATTAAAAAGGATTTAATTTTGTAACCTAGAGTGCTGTGTATTCTGGATTTGAGAGAAGGTGGCATATGTGTGAAATGATTTTATATTAGTTTTCCTTTAAAAAATAGTAGTTTGGATTTAGTAGTTGCTTGGTTTTATAAGTAATATGAAAATGTGGTTGCTAATTTTTAAAAATGTTGTTTTCTTAATAAAATTTAAAAATACTTTTTGTACACATCATAGCCTCAACAAGAAGTTGATGTGAACTCTCCACGAACCACCACTTTGGAAAGACAGACTTTCTACTGTGTCCCAGTGCCTGGGGAATCCACCTGGGTAAAAGAAATATCCTTTCTTACGTGTTCACTGGTTCCTGATTATTTTCTTAATTGAAAAGACCACAATTCACATTCTGAGTTGTTAAAAACTTAGTCTTTTTACTTCAGTGAAGTTTGCTGGGGGAAAAAAAAATGATTCTTCATTTACAAAGCTTGGCTTTATTTTAATAAAACGTGTTTCATTTGTCCTAAACAAGACAACCTGTAAAGCAACTTAGGTATTCATCACTGAGAAATGATAAAATTATGGCACATTCCTATAGTGAAATGCTATTAAAAAGATTGAGGGAGATTTAAAGGTACTGAAAAAGAATTGCAATAATTAAATAAACAAATAGTTTTAAATTAGAACTAATTCTCATTTTATCAAGGGAAAACAACATGTTGGTTCTTTTGAAGGAGGTTGTGGACCATCTCGGGCTTCTTTTTGTTTAATTTTTTTAGCTAGTAGTTTTTTTAGGCATAATTCACATGCACTGAAATGCTAGGCTTTAGGGGTACACCTCAGTGATTTGGATAGATGCCTGCACCCGTCTAATTTACAACCCAGTCACAGGAAAGAACTTGTGCCAGAAAGTTCCCTTGTGCCTTTTTCTAGTCACCACTCCCCTCCCTTGCAGCCACCATCCGATTTCTTTCTCTCTGGTTTCATTTTACCTATTCTTGGATGTCGTACCAATGGACTCATAGAGTACAGTTTTTGTCTCATCGCTTTTGTTCAGCCTAGTGCATTTGAGAGGCATCCATGTGTTATCAGTAGTTCATTTCTTTATATTGCCAGTGGTGTTCGTTTCTATCACCTCCATTGGATGAGCATTTGGGTTGTTTCCAGTTTGTGGCCAGGCATCTTCTTCATGAGATTTTTAATTCAATTTTTTTAGTACTTATTTTGTGTCACTTGTGATAAGTTGTAGCCTTCAAGGAATTGTTTCAAAATTATTTAATCTCACTTGTTGAATTTATGTCAATAACATCAAGCTTTTACTTCCTTATTTTCTTTGTAATGTCTGGGGGATATCTAGCAGTGGTCTCTCCTTTCATTTCCAGTAGTGTTGATTACGTTTTCTCTTTTATTCTTGGTCATGTTGCTGGTGGTTTGTCAAAAAACCAACTTTTTTACTTTAATTTTCTGTTTTCTATTTCATTGATTTCTGCTCTATTTTCTTACTCTTTAGTTTGGTTTTAATTCCTTTCTCCAGCTTTTGCAAGTGAATGTTCACATCATTAATTTCAAATCTTCCTTCTTTTCTAATGTTAGCATTTAAGGCTATAAGTATTTTTCTAATCACTGCTTTAGTTGCATTCCACAAATTTTGATTTGTTATTTTTACTATCATTCGGTTCAAAATATTTTCTAATTTCCCTTGTGGTTTCTTCTTTGCTCCCTGATCTTTACAAGACTGTACCTCCGTTTACCTCCTCCCATTCTTTATGCTGCTGTTGTCATACACAACACTTACTTGTACTTAAATTATAGAATCCACAGTATATTATTTTTTTGCTTTAAACAGTTGTCTTCCACATAAATTGAGAAATGAGAAAAAAAATACATCGTTTATATTTGTGTACACATTTACCATTTCCAGCTCTCTTTGTTCTTTGTTTTTTATCTAGAACTGTTTTACTAAGCTTTTTTCTTTTTAAGTACAGATCTGTTGGTGATGAATTCTCTCAGCTTTGGGTCAACTGAAAATGTCTTTATTTCACCTTTATTTCTGAAGGATCTTTTCACTGGATATAGAATTCTTGATTGACAGGTATTTCCCTCTCCAACACTTTACTGACATTGTTCTCCTGACTCCTGGCCTCCATTGATTTTTTTAAGGGAAGGCTAGCATCATCTTGTCCTTGTTCCCCTGTGTGTAATGTCTTTGATTTCTAATGTTCTCTCTTTCTCTGTGGTTTTTGCCAGTTTGACTGTGATGTGCCTAGATGTGAGTTTTTTGTGTGTTTATCTGGCTTGGGTTTTTTTTTTTTTTTTACCTTTTGGGTCTGTGGGTTGATATTTTTCAGATTTCAGCCTTTATTTCTTCCAATATTTTTCTGTCCCCAGTCTCATCATTGTCTCATTTTCTGGTGCTCTAGTCACGTGATTGTTAGACTACTTGTTATTTTCCTCCAGGCGACTGAGGCTCTGTCCTTTTTTTTTTTTAGTTCTAGATTTTTTTTTAATGTCCTTATCTGCTAACTGCAATGTTTGGGTCATCTCTGGGTTTGTTTCTGTTGACTATTTTTAATCCTGATTCTAGGTCGTATTTTCCTGCTTCTTCACATAATAATGTGTTATTGTATGCTGATATACAACATTGTGGAAAGTTTGGTTTTGTCTTCAAGAATGTTGCATTTTGTTCTGACAGGCAGGTGATTTAACTGGATCACTTCCATCTTGTCAAGGCTTGGTTTTGGGATTTCTTAAGGTGGGTGTGGAGTAGCCTTGCTGTGCAGGACATAGTCCTTACTCATGAGATGTGCTATTTCTGGGTCTTACCTGAGTGTCCGGAATGTTCAGCAGCGTCCAGTTCTAGTGTTGCACAACTTCCAGAATCTCCATTTAGCTCCCAGCCAACCAGCAGCTGTTCTCTGCTAGGCCTTAAGGAATCTTGACTTGTGCATCCACAGTTTTGTACTCAGCAAAAGACCTGAGTGGAACCTGCACAGATTTCTGGGTCTTCTGTCTGCAACTCCTTCCTTTCTAGTTCTGTCCTGCAAATTCTCGTTCTTTCAGTAGCTGTGAACTATTTACTCTGTTTTCTCTACCCAAGAGCAGGCCTCCACTTCTCTTTGTTGCAGCTTAGGAGTTCCCCTAAGAGAGAGCTGGGGAGAGTGTGGAGTTTACCCAGCGTGTTTCTCATTCAAGGATCATAACCTCATGCTCCCTGTTGTCCAGTGACTGAGCACAGTTGCTTCCTGTCTTCTGCCCAGTTTCATCGCTCCTTACAGGAGGGGCAGGGGCGTAAAGTTGAGCTGTTGCTCTCATGACCAGAACTGGAAGTCCAGCCTTTTTTTAAAAACACATTTTTCTTTTAACCGAATTGCCAAACTAGTCATCTTTTGTTAGTCATATAATTAGCATAACTTAGGCTATTCCTCGCTTGATGGTAGTCTTTTCTTAACCTTTCATTTAACGCCTATGTTAATGCAAACCAAGCTCGAGTCAGTCCTTCAACATCCTACACGCCCAGTCGTCACAAGAGGAGTTACGAAGACGATGAAGACATGGACCTACAGCCCAATAAACAGAAAGACCAACATGCCGGTGCCAGACAAGCAGGTAGCGTGTGCCAACAGGCTGTCTGTAGACTTCAGCTCTCTTGCAGAAGGTTCATTTTCAGAATTAACTGTTGTGTAATATAGCTCTAGATTTATGAGCTGGCATGATTTGACAGCCTTGCTTTCAAGTTTACCAGAATTATAGACAGTTTGGAGAGTTTTCACAGTACTCTTCGGTCAGATTATGCTTTGTAATGGAGCTATTAACGTCACTTAGTGAGAGGGGACCTGCTCGGCTGTCAGTTTGAGAGTCTCAAGTGGTTAGCTGAAAAAAGTCTTTTCTCTTTCTTCATATTTATTTTTGTCTCTGCTCTTAAGTAATATGGAAGCATAGTACTTTATCCTAAAAATGATTTATTTATATCTGAAAACATCCTTTCTTAATTTTCTTTTTGGAGTAGTGGTAAGACTGAGGTTATCAGAGGCAAAGCATGAAGTCGTGGTTGCGCTAGATTGCTTATTCCTAAACTTTAGAGCAGATAACCCTTAGAAGAGTCACAGTTCTATTTGTCCTGTTTACATAGGTTTATAGTGGTTTATTGCTTAAAACATGCTTAAGATACAACTAATTCTGATGAAAACAAGGAGACCGAAAGTTGAAATTTTCTGAGAGCGTGAGAGGATTTCCAACTTGGTGTGTATCATTATTGCTTTCACCAAGTCACAGTTTTTATGAGCAGTGAACGTCTTCATTCCAGCGAGTAGATAAGGTTGTCTTTATTTCTCCTTTTATGTGCCAGTCACTTCTTTTTAGCTCCTTTAATCAGAGGGCAAGTTAAAGGGAGAGGAGGTAAAAGAAATTAGTCTAGTTAGTTGGTATTTGTAAGGTTGGGTTGAAAGAGCAAGCGTGACAATCAGTGGTAAACAAAGATTTACTAATGAATTTCATTTAACCATATGTTATTCTACTTTATAAGTTCCTATTACTGTGTTTCCTTAATGCTAAGGCATACTTGAATGTTTTTAAACTTAGATGTTTTACAGTAAAATATACGCCAAAAAAAAAGTCTTCTTTCTTTTTCTCCACCTACCCCCAAATGTTTATTAAAATTAATGGTGTATCATAACAGTAAGTGACATGTTAGAATCCAGGACATACGGTAATTCTCTTTCTTAGCACTTAAGCAATTGCTGCTCCTTTCTGTTTCTGGCCCCTTTTGTTTGAATGTCACGCTGCAGGGCTCTTTGTACATTGAGTGCATTGTTTACGTAAACTGTAGCTAGCTTGTTGGGTTTAGGCAGTCTTCTAAGCTGTATATGTTTCTTAACTTTTCTTTGAGAAAAGTGTAGATTCCTATGCAGTTGTGAGAAATAGTAGAGAGAGACCCTGTCTACCCTTGAGCCAGTCTCCCCCAATGGTAGCATCTTAGATAATTACAGTAGAACATCATAACCAGGCCATGGCTCTTGATGCAACCCATCGACCTTATCCGGAATTCACAGCTTCACGTGCACTTACTCCTGTGTGATGTGTTTAGTTCTGTGCAGTTGCATCACCTACGTAGATTCCTGTGACCACTGCCACAATCAGGATACGGGACGATTCATTACCCACATTTCTTGTGTTGCCCTTTCACAGTCACACCCACCTCTCCTGCCTCCCCTCCCCACAAGTCCCTAACACCTGGCAACCACTAATCTGTTCTCCAACTCTGTAATTTTGTTATTTCAGGCATGTTATATAAATGGAATCATATAGTATATAAACTTCGTCGATTGGCTTTTTTCATTCAGCACACTTCCCTTGAGATCCAGCCAGGTTTCTGTGTGTATAATAGTCTATTCCATCTTATTGCTGAGCAGTACTCTGGTATGGCAGGCTTTGTTTTGATTCTGACTAGTTATCAGCCTTAAACTGTGACCATGTAACGGGTAGAGGCTATCTTTTAATCATCTTTGTATCCCCAACAACTAGTCTGATTCCTGGTACGTAGTGGATATTAGTGTTTGATAAATGAATTTATTGCTATATAGTTTTATTCTGCTTGGTAAGTAGACAAAAGTTTGTTCTACCCAGGTGGTTTTGTTGTCAGTAGACCGTGTATTCCTTAGGGCAAAGATGTCAAAGTAACCATATTAAATATTAGAAATACTTCCGTGAGATTTGGTGGGGGAATTTTGTTGCCATTTTATTGTAGGGGGAAAAACTGTTAAATTTTCAGGTTTTCCTAATAATTTTTGCTTTCTTCATAGGTCAAAGAGCTTTGTTAGTATGTGTTATTTCCTTAAAAACTGTAACAACTTGAAGTTTGCAAGCTCAGAAACATCATTTATATCAAACTTGAAAGCCTCTTTAGGAATGTTCTTTATCTCCAGAAGGCCTGAGAAATGATTAAGTGCAATGCTCTCCTTTGAATTTAGGGAGTGTTGGTGGTCTTCAATGGTGTGGAGAGCCAAAACGTTTAGAAACTGAAGCTTCTACTGGGCAACAACTGAACTCGCTGAACCTCTCTTCTCCTTTTGATCTGAATTTTCCACTGCCAGGAGAGAATGGTCCTGCATGCCTTGTGAAGGTAATAAAGCCTGTCGCAGACCTGACGTTGACATAGATGTGTATGTGTCTCGGAAATTAAAATGAAAAACTCTTAGCATTTGTATTAGTTTTTTCTTTCTGCTGTAACAAATCACCACAAACTTAGTGGCTTAAAACAAGAAAAATTTATCACCTTACAGGCTTTAAGTCAGAAGTCCAACATGGATCTCCCTGGGGGTAAATCAGGGTCTCGCAGGGCTGCATTCCTTCTGCAGGCTCTGGGGGAGAATCTGTCTCCTTGCCTTTCCAGCTTCTCAAGGCCGCCAGCATTCCTTAGCTTGTGTCCCCTTCCTGCATCTTCAAAGCCATCAACAATGCATCTCTCTGACCATTTCTTCATAGTCACGCCTCCCTCTGACCGTAGGTAGGAAAGATTCTCCTATTTTTGAGACCTGGGTGATTAGGTTGGGCCCACCCAGGTAATCCAGGACAACCTCCCCATCTCAAGGTCCTTAATTTTTGCAAGTCCCTTTAAGGTAACATATTCACCCGTTCTGGGGTTAGGATGGAGATGTCTTTGGGGGGCCGTTCTTCTGCCTGCCACAGCATTCTTAAAGAATCAGAGACTGTTTCAAACATAAGGTGGAGCAGCTTTTTAGTTCATGTCTACTTCCTTCCTGGATCACTTCTCACTTCCTGATAGCTACTTCATTTTTACCCTTCTTCCCTTATCAAAATCCATTTCTCACTTGGATATAAAATAAAATAGGAGAAAAAAATCTGTTAGTAGTTTGTTCTCCTGTCTTGCTTATTCTAATTTTTTAATCCTGATAAATGAATAACTGATGCAAGTTTCAGAAATAAATGATCATTGAGAATTCCATTCGTATTTGTTGTGATTTTCACTTAAATGGCACTTGAGTTACATAACACGGGGGCCAGATTCATGATATTTTTCTTGCCATGCCACAGTTAGGTCTTGCCAGTAGGAGGCTTGATAGTTATGAAAGTCCATCACGACAGACAGCTCTGGAAGTTTGTTTTTTTATTGTGAAAAACATGGTGGCCATTTTCAGTTTTGTGTTAATCCTCTAATGTTGGATAGTCTGTGAATAACCCCAAAGTTAGTAAGTCTGGGCTTTTTTCCCCCTTCTCTTGGTGTGGTTAATAGATTTTGACATAAGATGTTTCTTTTTTTTTTTTTTAAAGATTGGCACCTGGGCTAACAACTGTTGCCAATCTTTTTTTTTTTTTTCGATTTATCTCCCCAAACCCCCCTGTACACAGCTGTGTATCTTAGTTGCAGGTCCTTCTAGTTGTGGGATGTGGGATGCCGCCTCAACGTGGCCTGACGAGCGGTGCCATGTCCGTGCCCAGGATCCGAACCCTGGGCCACCGCAGCAGAGCACACAAACTTAACCACTCGGCCACAGAGCCAGCCCCATAACACATGTTTCTAGTTTTAGTTGACCATCATCCTTTGGGAGAAGCCTGTTTTTTGGAGTAGTGTGGTATACTGAAAACAGACATTGTCTAGGAGACAGGAATTCTGTGTTTTAATTGTTAACTTATTTGCTAACTGGCAGAACGACTTTAGGCAAGTACCTTACATCTCTCAATCTCAATTT
The DNA here is from genome assembly GCF_021613505.1 of Equus quagga. NCBI lineage: Eukaryota > Metazoa > Chordata > Mammalia > Perissodactyla > Equidae > Equus > Equus quagga. The sequence goes on along the minus strand of NC_060268.1, from coordinate 172,413,708 downwards.
ATGAAATAAAGGAGTTGCTTTAAGGTCCATTTCTTGCTCTAAAATCCTAAGATATTATTCTTATTATTGTTATTACTTTTACTTCAACACTGACATCTTATGCTTGCTTGGTATTACGTAGTCCTAACAGCGGGATTTTGTGTGGTCTCTTGTTAGGTCTATGAAGACTGGAATTGTTTCAAAGTAAACGATATTCTTGAGTTATATGGCATACTGTCCGTGGATCCTGTGCTAAGTATACTGAATAATGATGAAAGGTGAGTTTATTTGCTTTCTTTGCTAACTTTTAATTTTGATATAATTTCAAACTTTCAGAAAAGGTGGAGGAGAGTTAGAAAGAACACCCTTTTTCCCTTTAACCAGATTTACCAGTTGTTTAATACTTATGCCCCGTTTGCTGTGTTGTTCATTTGGGGTCTCTTGTCTACACAGATTTTTCTATACATACATGTATTTTTCTGAAAACACTTGACAGTAAGTTACGTACAACATACCTACATCATACTCTAACTACTTGAGTCCATATTACAAAGAACAAAGACTTTCTCATATTTAATCAGAGTACAGCTATCAGAATTCGGAGATATACCATGAATACACAATACACTAACCCATAGGCCACACTTAATTTCACTATTTGTCTCTGTCATGTTCTTTCTGGCAGGCTCTTTTTTATCAGGTCCAGGATCCGTAGGCTCACTCATTGCACTAACCTGGAACAATCCTCACCGTTTCTTTTATCTTTCATGGCCTTGACACTCTGTTTTGACTTAACAAAAAATTCGTTTCTCCCAGTTCTGGAGGCTGGGACGTCTGAGATTAAGGCCCCGGCAGATGCCATGTCTCGTGAGGGCCCATCTCCTGGTTTGCAGATGGCTGTCTTCTCTCGGCCGTCTTCTCTCTGTCATCTCGCATGGCAGAGAGCAGAGAGCCTGGACACTTTTGAAGAGTACAAGCCAATTATTTTATAGAATCTCTCTCAGTTTGGGTTCGTCTGATGTTTCCTCGTGAGTAGATTCAGGTTCTGCGTTTGACATGTGATGTTGGTTTTTGGCATTACTGGTGATGTTCATTTGGATCACTTGTTTAAGGTGATGTCTACCAGGTTTCCCTCCTATAAAGTTACTATTTTTCACTTTTTAATTGACGAGTAATTTGAAGGGAAATACTTGAGATGAGTAATTTGAAGGAAAATACTTTGAGACTATGTAAGTATCAGTTTCTCATTTAACTTTCACCCACTTAGGATTCTTGCTTGAAGCTATTATTACTGTGATGGCGATTTTCTGTCTCAGTCATTCCTTCTACATTTATTTATTCGCATTCTACTGTAAGAGAGATTTCCTTTCTCTCCCATTTATTTATTCAAGTAATTTATTATATCAGTATGGATGTTAATCTGTTATTACTATTTATTGTGAGACTCAAATTTTCCCACATTTGGCTAGTGGGAACCACTTGAAGAAGGCTCTGGGTCCTTTTTGACAACCTTATCATTTTTGAACATATATTTTTTTACATATTAAGCTACTTCAGCCTCATCTTGTACTTGCCATGCTCCATCCCCAATATCAGCCATTTTTCCAAGGAAGACCAGTTTTTTTTTAGTCCAGAATTCTATTAAAAATCGAGTTCTAAGTGCTGGTCTGCTCCTTGGTACTGGGTTGGCATTGCTACTGTGCCCTTCTGGTGGGCAGGGCTAGGATACGCGCACACACACATATGTATATCTTTCTAAGTCTGTATATCAGAAACCATGAGTTCACACCATATTTCTGCTTCCAGTTCAGCATCATGGGTGTCAGTTCTAGTCTTCCTCCTTTCCGTATTTGTAACTCCCATTTCTAATAGAAAGAAACCTGACTCCCATTATCCTCAGTGTATTCCTTTGCTCAGCCCTACAATACACAGAAAGTAACTTCAGAATTGTAGCCCATGCCACTGCAGAAAACAAACCTCGTAACTAGAGTTCAGTGTTCGTTTGCGGTTCTTTGTGTTTAGAATGAGGGTGCAGAATCAGAGTGCTGTGTTCCGAGGTTACTGTGTTCTTTCCTCAGGAAGTATGTGTTTTTTCACATTTAAAAGATGCAAAACAAAAATTTTAAGCAACTGTAAATAAATGTCAGTAGCAATTCCTTAATAAGAGTATATAAAACCGCTTGTTTGGCTGTTTCTGCGATTTTCCTGCTTTACTGACTTCGTTTATGGAGGCAGCTTAGGGCACAGACTGAGCCGGATGGCCTGGGTTGGTGTCCTGGTTTGGCCACTTACTGTCTGTGTAACCTTAGGCTTCACTTCTGCGGTGCCTTGGTTTCCTCATCGTAAATGAGGGTGGTTGTGCAGCTTTAATGAGTTTGTGTGCAAAGCAAAGAACATGGCCCAGCGCTGGGTGCACACTCTGGAAAGATTGTCCTTGTCGTTGTCGTGTTTAAGGAAGACGGTAGTATGAATTGATTACTCTGTAGAGTCAGTCTGTAAAGTCTGAACATCTAAAAACATTTCAGTCATTTATTTCAATCATCTCACAATAAATCTATCATCTGCTAATTTATTTAGCAAATCTGAAGAACTCACACTTTATTATACTGCTTGTCACTATTCAAGTGAGGTATATGTAAGAATAAAATTTAGGAAAGAAAAGTAGCAAGATAGAGATGAATGGATTCTCCACACACTGAATAATAGATTCCTGATGGTTTTTGAGACATGCTATGACATATTTGATGTCCTAGTGAGAGCTCAATAAAGAGTATCTGTGTTTTGTTTTGTTTTTAGGAAGATCAGCCCTGAGCTAATATCTGCTGCCAATCCTCCTCTTGTTTGCTGAGGAAGACTGGCCCTGAGCTAACATCCATGCCAACCTTCCTCTACTTTTTTTTTTTTTATATATATATATGTGGGACACCTACCACAGCATGGCTTGACAAGCGGTGCCATGTCCGCATCCGGGATCCGAACCGGCAAACCCCGGGCCGCCGAAGCGAAACGTGCGAACTTAACCGCTGCACTACCAGGCCGGGCCCAGAGTATCTGTGTTTTGAAATAACTCAAGTGACATACTATATCCCATTTAGTGCAGTGACAGCAACTGAGTAAAAATGTTATTGTTCGTGAAGATTAGAATACATACATTATATCATAATATGACGTAACTAGCCTGAAATCTGTGCGATGTAATGAATGAGGAGCCATTTCCTGTTCTTTAAGGAGGTATGCAGATGGAACTGTTGTTGGCTTGGTCTGATTTGCTTTTCAGAGATGTATAGTATTTTACATCTGTCCAACTGAGGCATCTATGAAGGGAACCTTTATCCTCTCCGTAGGGATGCCTCTTCGCTCCTGGATCCAATGGAGTGCACCGACACAGCTGAGGAACAGAGAGTGCACAGCCCTCCTGCCTCCTTGGTGCCAAGAATTCACGTGGTTTTAGCCCAGAAGTTGCAGCACATCAATCCGTTACTGCCTGCTTGCCTTAACAAGGAGGAGAGCAAAACCTGTAAGTGTAAGTGCTGGAGCCTCCTGACCCAGACTGCCACCCCGTGTGTGCGGGAGTGGCCCGTGGCGTGTGCTCGCGGTGGAGCTGCGTCAGGTCCTCGTTCGTCAGAATAAGTTTCCCTAATGATTGCCATTTCTTTGCCCCGTTTTCCTTTATGTTAATTCTCTTCATTAAAATGAGGCAAAAGCACGTGTCCAAGCCGTCGTGGTGTGAAGATTGGCATCGCTTGCTGGCCAGTGTTTTAAGTCTGTGCTGGTCGCCTGCTGACTTGCAGGGCTTCGTTCCCTAGAGTTGTTTTTTTAGCCTGAGACACTCGAGAGGAACTGGTGCATGTGTTCTGAATCTGGTCTCCCTTCCTTCTCCAGTTGTTTCAGGTTTCATGTCTGAATTGTCTCCAGTCAGAGCAGAACTGCTTGGCTTCCTCACTCATGCCCTCTTGGGAGACAGCCTGGCTGCTGAGTACCTTATATTACATCTCATCTCCACAGTGTAAGTGCCCTGTTCCTCATGGGCCTTAAGGGAGGTTTGGGCTTTGTTGGAAGTGGAAAAGAGCGGGAAGGTTTCTGAGGTGATTTGTGTGTTTTAGTCTACGAGACTCAACATCAGGTGGTTTTTCTTCAGAGTAACAAGTGTTACACCAAGTCACAAATTCCTTTGTCACCTTTTCTCAGTTTCACATTTAGCATTTTGATTATGTCTTCTTAACTTTAAGAGCCAAAATCAGATAAAGAACCTGGCTGATGAGTAAAATGAGCTATTTGGTCTTTTTTGCATTCTGACTTCCTGTGTCTTTACACTTCCTGAGGCTCTGTCTGCAGACGGTCAGCGAGGTCCATCGTGTGCACGTCTCACTTGTGTGAGGACATGAGCACCTCTCCCTTTCACTTCACTCTAGTTCTCTGTTTCCTGATTTCAAAAGTAACATGTGTGCCTTCAACAAGTTCCAAGAGCATAAAGAAGAAAACAGAAATTGTTTGTAATCTCACCACTTAGAGATGATCGCAGTTATGACACTTTGGAACACGTTCGTATCCTCTTTTCTTGGTTACGTACGTATACACCCTACATGGATCTTACCATTTGACTTATGCTACACGTTCTCCCATCATAACTCTTCATGAACTTTTTATGGTTGCACAGTATTTCATTATAGACACTTGTACCATTTCCCTACATGTTAAGTTTTTCTCTATTATAAATAACACTGCAGTAAACATCTTTGTCCTGTAAATCTCTCCTCTGATAGGATTTGAGATAGTAGTACGTAATGATGAGAGCACAGACTCTGGAAACAAACCGTCTGTGTTCAAATCCCAGCTCTTCCACTTCCTGGCTTATAACCTTGGGCGTGTTACTTAAAATTTCTGTGCCTCAGATTTCTCATCTGTAGAACGAGGATAGTAATACCTACATCGGAGTATTTGGGGATTAAAGAGAAAGCGTTTAGGCACTCACAACAGTCCCTGGCACGTGATCAGCACTCGTGTATAAGTATTGGCTGTTATTTTTATTGCTGTGATTCTGATAAATAACCAGAGTGATCTGCTTTATTTTTAATGACAATATTAAGCTAATTTTTCTTTGTTTGCTTTCTGATGGAAATCAGGAAATCACCTGAATATCTTATTGGTTGATCTTTTTTTTTCTAGATATACAAGAAGAGATGTTCTTCCACTAGGAAAATTTACTGTTAATTTGAGTGGTTGCCCGCGGAATAGTACCTTCACAGAACACTTATATCGAATTATTCAACATCTTGTTCCAGCAGTAAGATCAATATAAATACGTATTATAAACCTAAGCACACTTTTAAAATCCATCTAATTGTCTTTCATTCAACCCAAATATTTAGCTTTGAGATTTTAATAGACCTCATTAAGGGGAAACAAAGCCTGCCAAATTCCATAATTTAATATGCACTCCCCCCTAAACATGTCACTTTTATTGCCTTACCACAAATTTCTGTAAGTCTCCAATTAATGTGATTGCACTAACTCCCTTAAAATTGTACTCTCAGTTAATGCCAATTTGTTTGTGCAATTTGGTATCCTTTGTGCGCATTAAAATCTTAAATCTAAATAAACTCTAAATTATAGGACCATAGTCCTTTTAGCTGAGGTAATAAAGATCTGTGGCTGCACTGCCCCGATTTTAATGCCCGTTTGGAAAGCTGCGCCACCTCTGCTTGTCAGGGCGCCTGAAAGGCAGTGTTTGTGTGGTGGGGAGATCTTGGGAACGGGGGAAGTGGTTTCTGACTAGTAGTGTGACTGGCGATGCTGGTTGCTTCTTGCTTTGGGAGTGTAGTGGTCGCAGTGGATCATTCTGGTAACCAGTGTTTCTTGAGTGTCTGTAAGCGCCAGCCGTCTTCTAGGCGCGTCAGAGCAGCGGTGGACCAAACAGCCCAGCAGTTCTCACTCCCCTCGACTCAGTTTACTCTCTTAAAAAATTATGGAGGACTCAGGTGTGCTTTATGTGGGTTGTATTTATCATTAGTTTACCATATTAGATTAGAAACTAAAAATATATCAACATATTCATTGAAAATAATAAATAGCTTGCATATGAACATAGTAAAATATATTTTTTTATAAGGAGACATTTCTTTCCCCTTTTTTTGTTTTTTAAGATTTTATTTTATTTTATTTTATTTTCCTTTTTCTCCCCAAAGCCCCCCGGTACGTAGTTGTATATTGTTAGTTGTGGGTCCTTCTAGTTGTGGCATGTGTCATCTGCTCAGGGTGGCTCGATGAGTGGTGCCATGCCCGCGCCCAGGATTTGAACCAATGAAACACTGGGCCGCCTGCAGCAGAGCGCATGAACTTAACCACTCGGCCACGGCGCCGGCCCCAAGTAAAATATTTTTATAAAAATATTTTCCCAAACAAAAAAAAATTAATGATAAAAGTTGACAAAAAAATTAGTGATAAAAGTGACATTGTTTTACATTTTTGCCAGTCTCTTTAACGTCTGGCTTAACAGAAGACAACTGGGTGGATGGTCATGTCTGTTTCTGCATTCAGTCTGTTGTAATATGTTTTCACTGAAGCATGTTAAGGAAAGCTGTCCTCACGCGCATGGCAAAGTAGTTGGCGAAGGAAGGACTGATTTAATAGCCTTTTCAGATAACTGGATATTATTCTTTGATACTAAACCAAAACTGTCCATGTAGCATTCTTTTAAAGGATAGCTGTAAGTGTGAAACATGAAATCTTATCTTCAGTGAGTTTTTCCTGCTCTGCTGTAGTAAATTCATTGGCCCATCTTGCACGCTGAATGGACCTTTTATCCATGCATGATTTCGACTCATAAACCCCATAAAAGGGTCTTGGCAATTCCGTGGGAGTTCCCTGGACCACATTTTGAGAATTACGGAAATAGGTTTTAAATTATTGTGGTGGAGGATCAACAAACAATAAGTAAATATGTGGTCTGTCATTGAAGTGCCATGGGGAACAGTAAAGGCCCAGGAGAAAGGGGATCTGGAGTGCGGGGCGGGGCCGGGGGAGTTGCTGACGCTTACAAGCGAGGTCAGAGAAGGCCTTACGGTAGGGTGGAGTTCAGGGAGAGACTGGATGCAAGTGTGGGAGCAACCGGGCAGCTGTGTTGGGGCAACTGTCCATCCTCTGCGGGGAGCACAGGTGCAGAGGCTCTGAGGCAGCAGCGCGCCTGGCATGTTTGAGGAACAGGGAGCCTGGTGTGGTGGATGCGGAGTAAGCACTAGGGCAAAGGGTAGGAAGTGAGGTCTGAAAGGCAGCCCAGGGCCAGTCAAAGCTGTGAGGCCAAGATTTAAGTAGCACATACTTAAGACACAAATGATACTTTTAAGTATGAAAGAGTTATTCGAGGAAGGTGCTCAAGCATGGTGTAAGGTATTTCTTTTTTTCTTGATTTTTGAGGAAGATTAGCCCTGAGCTAACATTTGCCACCAATCCTCCTCTTTTTGCTGAGGAAGACTGGCCCTGAGCGAACATCCGTGCCTATCTTCCTTTACATTATATGTGGGACACCTACCACAGCATAGCTTGACAAGTGGTGCCATGTCCACACCCGGGATCCGAACCGGCGAACCCTGGGCCGCCAAAGCGGAACGTGTGCACCCAACCGCTGCACCATCAGGCCGGCTCCTTTTTTGTTCTTTTTATTCTACATCACTTTGTTGTGGGTTTGTTTTTATACTGTTTCATTTTTACCATATCCCACTCCCTTACATTACTCTCGTGTTTATGTCTAGCTGGCCCTAAAGTTTTTCTGAACACTTGCCTCTTGAAGATCTTGTTTAGTTTTCACAACAGATTAAGGATGAGTGGCCTGCTTATGCTCCTATGGAGCTAGACACTGCTGTGCCACCCTTTAGTTCAACAGGCTCTGCTGCTTTAGGGGTCGTTTGCTTGCGCCTGTGATGTGGTCATGTTCCCCCCCTCCCCTTTTCTTTGAATTACGGAGCCAAAGTACAAAAGTCCTCTAAATTTTGAAAATATGTCTTATCTCTTCCTTGACACCCATCTCCACCCCTGCCACACGTACTGCTTCTTAGGCTGGAGTGAGAGAAGAGGAGAGGGAGGGGAAAGCCGGTGCAGGGCGCTTGAGCCGCTTGAGCCTGGTGCGCTCAGGGAGCTGGGGAAGGAGGTGCACGTAGGTTAGGCAGACATTCCGCTCTGGTGAGCCCGGCCGCAGAGGGAGCACGTGGCCTGGGTGAGTCCCGACACCCACAGCACTGGCCACAACCCAGCCTGCTCTGTCTGCTCCTGGGTCTTTCTCAGAACACTTTGTTCAAAGTGTGCAGGAGTCGATGATGCATGAATATGATGTTAATTCAAGGAGCATGGAGGGAAATTAAGCTTCTCTCTCCCCATCTGGATGAGTAAATAAACATTTTATTTTCTGTTTTACTACCTGTCATAGGTTAAAGACGTTAAGCTTTTGGGTATTTGATATATGTTTCTCACTTGTCTATCATTTGTTTCTGGTTCACTGGTAAAATTAAAATTAGAAGAATACGTAACAGAACAGTTGAGATAAAGCAGCTCATAGAATCAGTGAAATTCTTATTTAGGCTATACAGATGATTTTTGCTTCTAAGAGCTCAAAGAAACCATGAGACCCCTCCCTTAGAAATTGATAAGATCTTTCTTTCCGTATAAAACAGTGTTTAACCCCAAATAGCCATTTTCTTGAAACGGGCAGCTTGGTTCACTGCTCACTGAGAACTTTCTCTGTGCAGTCTTTCCGTCTCCAGATGACTCTGGAGAACATGAACCATCTGAAGTTCATCCCCCACAAGGACTACACGGCCAACCGCCTGGTCAGCGGGCTCCTGCAGCTGCCCAGCAACACTTCCCTCGTCATCGATGAAACGCTCCTGGAGCAGGGACAGCTAGACACCCCAGGTGTGTGCACGGACACTTCCCTTCCGGTTCTCACCTCCCACTAAAGCCACACTGGTAATGACTTTTTAAACGAAGAACTGTGAACAAAATTCACATTTCACAAGTTTTTAAGATAAAGCCTTGCCAAATGAATTTGGTTGAAGTGGATATTGTAAACTAATAAATTGGGTACATCAACTGTATTTTGTCGTAGTTTATGAAAATAGTACAATGATAGAACAAGTAAGTAGAAAGTAGCTTTTTAAAGGCTTTGGAAATTTTGCCTTTGGTCATATATTACCTCAAAAGAAAAGTGTAGAAAAGATCTAATAAAACATTCTTTGCCAAAGTGTGAAGTTTGAAAATTTTTTCAAAGAATATCTGAAAAAACTACTTCGTAGACTGAATGGTTTTAACTGACCTCAGTTGCCGGAGGTGTTATAATAATGTTACAAGGAAGCAGATTGCTTTGTGTTCAAATGAGAATAAAGATGACATTTTGCTGGTTAGAAGTTCAAGAGGTAAAGAAGAGTTAAAAATCATGTAGACTGGGTACCTTTAGGGCAGAGGTGAGGATAAAATCATTAAAATTCATAACATTATTCCTATGTATAAACATAGTTTCAGTTCTGCCGTATTATTTTAGCCCCGTGGACACACCACAGAGAAAGTCATCATACTGACTGGGAACCTCGTTTAACACCTAGCTGCACACCACATGCTACTAATTAGATTTGGGGGTGCCTCGGCCCCAGAACCCTATTTGTCTAGCTTGACAGATACTGTCTGTGCAGCCTATTACCTAATGAATATTTAGCTGAGTCAGTTAGACAGTGCCTCATAGACTTTTTTAAAGCAGTAGAAACCTCATATCTTAGAACTACTATCAGCAACACTAATTTGTTTGGGTGATTAAAATCAAATCACTGAAAAATCACTGTCTTGCTTTTCTAGGCGTGCACAATGTGGCTGCCCTGAGCAACCTGATAACTTGGCAGAAGGTGGATTATGACTTCAGCTATCACCAGATGGAATTCCCCTGCAATATTAATGTTCTCATTACTTCCGAGGGGCGATCACTCCTGCCGGTACGGCGGGTCATTTAAAATGGAGGGAGGCTACCTAGGAGAGAGATCTATATTTTTGTTTTGTTTCTTGGTAATGCTTATTGTTAATAAGTTAAACTTGCTTAAAAAATTGTGGCTGCTGATTGTTAATAAGGGAATTGATTATTTTGCTCCTGCCTTGGGATGAAGAACCAGGTATCAGCAAATCACAAAACAAAGAAGAAAGGTGTTGATAGCAGAGACTCCCACCCCGAGGCCTGGAAAGTAGAAGCTGTCTGTAAATTGCCTGCTAACATCCAGACCTTTGTTCTTGCTGCCTCTGTCCTATTGTGTTCTGCCCATCTTATGTGAGAAATATTTTAGAGTTCCTTTTAAAATGTTCCTAATCACCTGGTAATCATTTTTATGCTTTATGATGAAATGCTCTGGTAAGTCATCAGAGTGACTAATGAAGAAAGCTTTCAATTCTGAGTCTTTTAATCATGAAAAATACGCCCAATTGTGTAAAAGGTATATAGTGTCTCTGTATAATAGTGTTCACCTGTGATTTACGAGAAACCACCTGTGAATGAGAATGAAATGGCCCATTGGTAAGTTTTCTGTGGGAAAGTGTGATTTGCTTTATGTGGTTTCTAGAAATGCAGTTCAGTAAGATATAGAGTACACATTACATGATTAAGGAAACATCTGAAACATTGTCATTAGCTGCTTTTTCGAGCTTGGCTACCTTTTTTTGTAGTTTACTGATGCCACTGAGGAAACATTCTGACTAATCAAGAAAGGGCTAACTTTTGTAATTGTTGCTGAGGTAGTTATACTGCAAGGAAATTAGTGTTAAAAAGTGACCTCCCAGGGCTGGCCTGGTGGCATACTGGTTAAGTTCATGTGCTTTGCTTCGGTGGCCCGTGGTTCGCAGGTTCGGATCCCAGGTGCAGACCTAGCACTGCTCATCACGCCACACTGTGGTGGCATCCTACATTAAATAGAGAAAGATTGGAACAGCTGTTAGCTTAGGGCCAGTCTTCCTCAAAAAAGAAAAAAAGTGACCTCCCCCCATAATAAATAGTATTTTCTAATTCCCTTAGGGGCTGATAGAGATGATGCAGCCTCCTGAAAATTTAGATTAATTTAGGAATTTGGAAAATACTGTGTACTATTTCTCTTTTTAGGCAGATTGCCAGATCCACTTACAGCCACAGCTCATTCCACCAAACATGGAAGAGTACATGAACAGCCTTCTCTCAACGGTGCTGCCTTCTGTGCTGAATAAATTCCGCATTTATCTGACCCTTTTGAGGTTCCTGGATTATAGCATATCTGATGAAATAACCAAGGTATATTTAAATAAAGCATTTCCCTTTGTTGAATTGTAATATGTAATCAATTTCTATTTACTGTAATTACTGATAAGGTAATTTTGCTATTTGTTTTCTATGTCTTGTCTTTTTTGTTCCTCTTTCTCCATTATTCTCTTCTTTTGTTTGAAATAGATATTTCTAGTGTACTGTTTTAATTTCCTTCTCTTTTCTTTTACAATACTCTTTTCCTCAGTAGACGCCCCAGGGGCTACAACTAACATCTTAACTGTAAGCATCTAATGCCAGTTTAGTCACAGTAGTATCCCATGCCTTCTCTTCTCCTTTGTGCTTTATTGTCATTCAGATTACATCTTTATACATTAGACATCCATCAACACATTTATAAGTATTGCTTTTTGCATTTATCTTTAAATCAGAGGGGGAAAGTTATAAAGAAAAAGACATTGACACTGCTTTTCCTAGTTACCTGTGTAGTTACCTTTACCAGCGATCCTCCCTTTGAAGTAACTCCTTCAAGTCACTGTCTAGTGTCCTTTCATTTCAGCCTGAAGAACTCTCTTTAGTATTTGTTGTAGGGCAGATCTGCTTGTGACAAATTGTCTTAAGTTGTTGCTTATCTGGAAATATTTTGACTTGTTCACTTTTGAAGACTAGTTTTGTTGGATGTAGCATTCTTGCTCTATAGGCTTTTTCTTTCAGCACTTTGAGCATGTCCTCCCACCACCTTCTGGCCTCTATGGTTTCTGATGACAAGTCAGCTAGTTTCTGATGAGAAGATTCTTTGTACACAATGCATCATTTTTCTCTTGCTGCTTTCAAGAGTCTGTCTTTGGCTCTTCACAGTTTTAACTGTGATGTGCCTAGGTGGATCTCTTTGAGTTTATCATACTTGGAGTTTGTTGAGCTTCTTAGATGTGTAGATTAACGCACATTTTGGAGAGTTTTCAAGAAATCTGGTAAGTTTTTAGTCATTTAATTTTTTCTGCCCCTTTCTCTCTCCTCTACCTCTGGCATTCCCATTATATGTATGTTGGTAAACTTGATGGCGTCCCCCAAGTCTTTGAGGCTCTGTTCATTTTTCCTCATTCTTCTTGCTTTCTGTTCCACAGACTGGATAATTGCAGTTACCCTATCTGCAAGTTTGCTGAATCTTTCTTCTGCCTGCTCATACCTGTTGTTGAGCCTTTCTACTGAATTTCCAGAGTTTTGAAGAAGCTGATTTTGATCATTTTTGCTACTGTTCTTTTTCCCTTTAATGGTGGAGAGAATTTTCAGAGGTCTTTGCCATTTTCACTGATGTCAACTTTTCCTTGTGTTTAAAGGCATCGTGTTTGCTATGCAGGTGGCTGACATATCTGTTTGCCTGGCCTTCTCAAATGATTCTGGGTTTTGTTATTTTGTTTGGAATACTTCCATCGTAGAATTATTTATATGTGTAAACTTTGGTCCTCAGTCCCTTCACCCATACTATCTCATTTGTCTGAGAGGCAGGGCGGACTTCATTTTTACATCAATCAAGGGACGATGTTACTTTCCTTTTCCCTACAAAATGCAATTGTCATTTCTTCATAGGGAATAGTTCTTAAGTCAATGTACTCTTTTGATAAAGGCAGTTGAAGATGACTTCGTGGAAATGCGGAAGAATGATCCTCAGAGCATCACTGCTGACGATCTCCACCAGCTGCTCATTGTAGCTCGGTGAGTAGTGTGTGTCCATGATTGCCTTGTCAGTAAGCTGTGGATAAGTCTTCTAATTTATTTAGGAATAACTGAGGCAGACTTCTAAAAATGGAAACGAACACTTTCCTTTATGTAAAACACCATGTCAAATGGCCCATTGACAGGGAATGTGTTTGGCCAGTGATCACTTTAGTGGAACAGGCATGCTTCTTGTTCTTTAAGCCTCAAAGAGTGCATCACCCTCCAAATTTGACTCTTAAAAGATTCGTTTGTACAAGTCTAACTTGGCTCTTGACTTGTCTGTAGCTAGCCGGGCAGTTTTGTCTCCTAGCCCAGTCTTCCTTGGTCTTGAAAACAGACAGATAAATCAAAAGGTATTCTTCTAGGTCTGGACTTAAACTTGTTTCTGTCTTTCACACCAGGTTTCTGTCTCTCAGCGCTGGTCAGACAACGCTGTCAAGAGAACGGTGGCTGAGAGCCAAGCAGCTCGAGTCTTTAAGAAGAACCAGGCTTCAACAACAGAAATGTGTAAATGGAAATGAACTCTAAAGATCTGATACCTATGAAAGAGTAATGGGCAACTTGTAGCCACATTATTGTAAAATTCAAATATCATTTATACCCGTTGTTTTGTAGATAATTTCTATCAAAAACCAATGACTTTTCCTGAAATCAAGCCTGGTAACATCTGAAGTTTATATAATAATATTCAGTAAGGGCTTTTACCTTACTGATTTTATGGAGCTTTTGAAGTTTGTTTTATAATTATATAAATTAGTAATGATGTATAAAAATGTATTTGATATTAAAAGTTTAATATTGATAATGTTGCTGATTATACCATTTCCTTAGCTTCAGCTAAGTCATAGGCCCAACTCTGTTGAAATGCTAATGACAAATACACTTGAAGAAAATTGTTACAATTCCTAAGTCAGAGGAATTGTTCACTTCAGATTTTTATGTCTTTCCAGTTAACAGTGGGTCTGAATGTGTTTGGTGGTCCAAGTTTGGGGAATGGGGTGTACTTGCCATTAATTCACATAACCATGTGAAATTCTGTAGTATCATTTCCCAAACATTTGACCATAGCAGCTTTTTTCCATTTCACAGTTGTTAACAGCCTGCAAAATTACCTTTTTTCATGGCAGTGGTTCCCAGACTTTTGGATTTCATGGACCAGTAATATTTTGTAAAATTTGGGGGACTGACAGGGTTGCCAATTTATTTTGCCAAGTTATCTGAAGAAATCACTGTATTATCATCACCATTTCTTTTTTCATAAAAGGACAATCTCAAAACAAGAGAGTCCTTTAAATTGAATAAATGTAGCTTTTAGAAAAAAAAATACTATATTGTCCTTAATTTTCTCATTTCACCCCAGTGAATTTGGGAACCACTGTTTTATGGGAGTCACTTAAGGGGGCTGCCTTATGAAGTTGTTTTGCCCAAATATGAAAAGAGCAAAATAGTAAACTTTTTTTAAAAAAATGCCGCCTTTAGAAAAAAAAGGTTTTTAATTCTTTTCCTAATAAATGTCATTTAGTTGCTTTGATGATTGTACTGGATTTTGAATTTTATAAGTTTACCAATTAGTTCCAGATGTGTTAGATCAAGTACCATTATCTGCTAGTCCAGGAACTCCCTGGTCAAACTGTAGCTAGGTTTTCCCCAGACCAACTAAACACTTTTATGTTAAAACTGTAAAGGAACAAAAATATCGACCCATAAGCTAGAAAGTGAATTTATATAGTATAACAGTGGCATCAGGAATCTTTGGAAAGGTTAGAACACTACTTTTTTAAGCTATCAGTGATTATATATAAAGATTAATTTCTTTTAGTCAGTAACTTACTTAGTTGGAAACATTAGCGATCAGTTAAAGGATTCCTTAAATTGCCCCTCCCGCCAAGGCCTAAATTGACATTGCTAACCAAGGAAACAGGGTCAGCCTTGAAAATCAAGGAATTTATTATGCCTGATGAACTGAAGTGAAAATTACTGGTTGTTTAACTTTTCCTAAATTCAAATCTATTTTTATAAACTAATGTAAATAATCTGTTTATATTTAGAATTCTAACTGGTTTTCATTTTTATAACTGATAGCCTAGACCTTCCTTAAAATTTTAGAAATAAAACAAAGGCTCAAGTGGGTTTGTAAGAATAAAATTCAGCAGAGTAGATTAGCTACTGTGTTTATTGTGCCAACGTGAACTGTAATTTACCAAAGAGTTCATAATTTGCTTGGTCTTGCAGAAAAGTTCCCTTGAAAGGAAAACCCTCTTCCAAATAAATAAAACTTCCCAAATTACCAGTATTTTGGGCTGTTTTTCATGAATTATGAGACTCATCACACATGATCTTCACTGTGAAAAAGATCCTGTGTCCTCTTGGTGGAAAACCCTTACTAGAGGTAGCCTTAAATACGGGAGGTGTGCAGCCTGGTGTCGCCCTACCGAAGCCCCACTCAGGGAGGCAGGAGATTGGAATGCTGGGTTTCAGAAGCCCGTTTCTCCCTTGTCTATACACGTGGACATTAAAGTTTGTTGGCCTAATGCAATGGCAATCCTAATGGAATGATCAGGAAACTGGACAGACATCTCTATTACCCTGATTGGAACTAAACATTGCCGCCTTTAGTTTTCAAAAATCACTTTAGAACTAATTTCTGTGGTGCTTAAACACATTTTCTCTCATGTCGTGGGACACAATGTTTTCAAGACCCAGAAAAAACCTGGTAAGAGTAGAATAAAGCACTCAGTTTCAATATTTGGGTTTTAAAATTTGATGGTCTGTGATCCATTTCATCATTTTTAAAGTCATAAAAACACTTCAAAAGAGTAAAATATTTGGAAAGGGTGGGACCAAGTGTTCAGTTATAGCAAACTTACCTTAGGAATTCTTTAATCTGATTTAAAACCCTTCTCTTTAAAATGTTATTCAAGGAATTTTCATACACACTGTCACTTTAAATTACAATGGTATTTTATTTAAGTCACCAGATTTGACACTTCAAAAAAATACTACTAATAAATAACAAAAGTGGAAACACTTATCAAAGTTACAACAGACAATGTTTAGCTGAGAATCACTTCAACGGTAAGGCTATAAAGATACTAGACAAACCAATACTTGTTTGGAATAAAATATGCAACTTTCTTACTGCACAGGCTTATGGAAGAGGCCCTGGTTCCATGGGGTCAGGGTTACAGTCATAAAACCAGTTTTAGCACAGGCGTGCTCCAGACTAAATTTTCAGTAGTTGTGACAGTCTACACAAGATGTTAAGGACTTACGTCCCCTGCAACTTGAAGCCTGCCTTCAAGAATTACCAGTATCCAATAAATGTACCTTCTTACATTCTGGAAAAAATAACAAAAATTTAATAGGTGCTGATATTCATATCTCATGTCTCCGGTTTTCTGACTGACAAGTCCTAATGCTCCTAGATTCTAGGATGTACAAGGTGGCAGAATATTTTTAACTCAAAGTAGAATATGGGGAAAATTAAGATCAAATGGGCATGTATTTCTTGACTGTAGTGCCAATAACCCTCAACTCTTCATAAGGAATCGTTAAGCTATCAAAATTAAACAAATAGTTTTTTATATTCAAATGCTTCTCCTTACCAGTAACACTTTAGTCACTAAAAACCTTACCTTGTAGAGGTAATACACAGAAGTGAACAGAAAACAAATTATGAAAAATGCTAATCCCCTAAACGTATCCACATCCATCCTGTAAGTGTCTACTTCATACATTCCACCCACCCCCCCCCCCCCAAAAAAGGTTCAAGTTACGTCCCAAAGTAAGCTATTCCTGCATTACTTTCAAAGAGAGAAACTGCTCTGTAGTGTATAAGCTACTCAGGTCTACACATTTTAGGATGATGCACTCCTGTCGTCCTGGCTTTCAAATTTGGAAATCTGCTCAGGTTCAGACTCCTTTTAAAACCTTTCCCAATAAACAGAATTTGTGATCCCTAGATTCAAAGACAGTACAAGTTAAAGTAGCCTAATACGTGAAACCTCCCTTTTTGGATTAAATAAAAGCCACAGGAGGATTCTTTGTGGCTAAAAACTAAATCTGAATTATTCGTGTCTGGCATTGTGTAAATATATTTTTAAGTTCATTTTGCTGGACTTCATTAACCACTTCAGGTTCCGCAGGGCTCTTCTGAACCTTTGCCACTGCAAAGTTTATCCCCTGGGTTAATCCAGCTTGGGTAATATTAGCAACCTGGACCATGGAACTTCGAATCTTTGCAAAGGGAGAGACTGCTCTGCTGCTGCTCTCTGGAGAAGGAGTTACATGAAGCCCTGTCTCAAGTTCAAGCATGCTGGATCCGGAGCCGGGGGTCTTTTGAGGTAACACTGAATGTGCTGGTTCAACCGACAAAAACTGTGGGCCTGTTGCAGAAAAAGACACATCTAACTGAGATGGTCGAGAAGGTATCTGTTCCACTGATCCTGATTGGGTTTCTTCATTAGAAACTTGATTGGTCATTCGATTTCCTTCCTCACTAGCCTGCTGAGAAAGAGACCTGGTTTCCGAGAGCTGGGTGATTTTGTTTTGTGCATCTTGTACAAATCTGTGGCAGTAAATATCCACAGGCTTGGCAAAGCCAGTCAGTATGTGTATGTTGTCAGCTGAAGGACTTTTCTTCAAAGGAGACTCATGGCCTTTTCCAAGCCCACTTCCATGAGCAACAGTAACCTCTGAAGGAACGTGAATGCTAATATCAGTGCTGCTGACAGACTGGGATCGACTGCCTACTCGAGGTGCTGAAGCAATAATACCACAACTAGGCAGAACATAGTCAATTGGGCCTACATTCTCTAAGGAACTAGCTAGCTGCCTGTCTTCATCAGACTTGGAATTTGGGAGGAATTCATCAGAGTGGTATGAGTCATTATCTGAAGACATTTCCCCATCAGACTCTGCCTGGACTTTATTATCCATCACACCTGTGTTTTCCATGGTTTCAAGATTACTGTCTGATTTCCAAAGATTTACTTTTAAGTTTGGTTTTAGAAAGTTAACTTTCATTTCAGGTTTTGTAAAGTTTCCTAACTTTCGCAGATTGCCAATATTTACATTGGATTTGGTCTGTTTCACTTTCTGATTTAGAGATGAAAATTTGCTCAGTAAAAATTTTTTTCCCTGGGCCAAAGAGCCTTGGTTTTGAGATCTGATGCCAATGATGTCTTCATGAGGTTTACTGCTCTTCCTACAAATCAGAAAAGAAAAATGTTAATTCCCCATAGAATTCAATATACGAGATCCAATTATTAATATAACTGAAGACTTGGCTATTTAAATTGGCCCCAATTTCTTGAAAACAGTGCACTGCTAATTGATAAATTCTGATAACCCCTCTGAGCTGATGCTAGATTGAGAATAGCTGATGCTCTTGTCCCAGAGAAATATGTGAGCTATATATGTAATTTTAAATTTTCTAGCAGCCACATTAAAAGCATGTTAATTTTAATAGTATTTTACTTAACCCAGTATAGACAAGATATTGTCACTTCAACATACAGTTGTCCCCCGGTATCTGTAGGGGATTGGTTCCAGGACCCCCAGGATACCAAAATCCACAGATGCTCAAGTCCCTTAGCTCAGCCCCCTGTATCTGTGGGTTCCACATCTGCAGATTCAACCAACCATGGATCGTAAATACAGTACAGGAGAAACATAGTACACGATCTGCAGTATAACCAATATTAAAGATGATTAATGAGATATCTTATTCTTTTTCATACTAAGTCTCTGAAACAGCTAATGCGTAGCATTTTACAACAGAGCAGCAGAAGCCTTTGTAACCGACACTGACAAGTTGCCCCTAGGCACTGACTGGGACCCGGTAGCAGGGCTATGTGACTTTAACCCCACACAAAGCAAGCGGGCTACAGCTGTGTCCTGCATGCGCTGTCTTCCTCAAGCAGGCCCCGTGGTGCACTGAAGAGTCACCGTGTGGAAACACTACATCTGCAATACCTTAATCCTACTCAGTGAAGCTCTTCACAGTAACTGGATTAATTATATTGAGTTCTTCTGTACCAAACCCTTGTCTTTAGAGCTGATCATTGTTACTGCATGTTTCCTTCAACTGTGTTCTCCATGGGATTCAGAGAGGAGGGGAAGGCTGTGGAAGAAGGGAGGGAAACCTGCCAAGAATAGCCTCAACCTGTGCTTTTGTGCATTATTCTGAGAATAAATTTGCTTCAAAACAAAAACAAAAAGTCCACGCCCAAAAGTCAGACTAGTCGCATTTCAAAGGCTCCACAGCCTAAATGGCTACCATTAGGGCAGCAAAGATCTATCATATCCACAATCTAAACCGGCAAAGGCAATAGCGACTATAAATGGGAATCGACAGCACCTTAACTAAAGCTGTCTACACACATTCCAATTTGGCTGAATTTAGTTACAGTATGTTTAAAACATACTGGCTGTATTCTCTACAAAGTTATTTAAATATAATGTTCCTTCTCTTAAAAGTATATTTAAGAGTTTTTAAATATATCACTTGTGGCCATAATTTAAACAAAAAGTATTTTCTTTTGATCCACAGAAATTTGATACTTCCCTCTCTAAATACCAACACAGCATGTGATTTCTCCTCCCCTTACAAATACTTCTAAGGAAATAAGACTGGATGATAATGTCCTTATTCTTGAGAGAAAATCAAAGTAGTATACTCACCTCTCAAGTTTTTTCTCAATTATAGGTACATCTAATCCCATGGCTTGCTTGGTGATCTGCAGCATCTCTGCAATGCACTGAAGGGTATCTGAAACCCAAATATAAATGCTTGCCAGCTTCTCCAAAAAATACTAAAACAACAGCAGTTCTAACTCAGAACCCTAAATGAAATTTGTGGTTTTACAATTAAATACAAATTTATTTGCCACAATTTACAGAAAACTACTACTTATTCATTACTCCCCCCACTAATTCAAAATGTTCTTTAACAGAAAAGTAAATAAAGAACAAAAGAACAAAATCAATTGGAATAAAAAGTTTATACTAATTCAGCTGTCCAAACACTGGGCTAGATGCCAAGGCAATAGATGTGAACAGGAGACGCATGGTCCCTGACTACTATTCACAAGAAGCACATGTGGTGGGAAAAGCCCTGGCAACAATATGGCCAAACACACTGAGAATTCCCATTATGGATTCCCTTGCCCCAAACTACATCATTAGTTCAAATAATCTCCCTGCGTTGCTGGGAACAAAGCTGCTTTTTCAAGGTCTCAAGTCACAAAGCTATTTCCAGAATCATGCAGTTGGTCACGGTATGTACTGTCTCAATTCCATTTGGGCCTATGAGAGCAGATAAAAAGTTATCACTGAATACTTTCATCTCTTCATTACCTTTTCCATCCTCTTCTGGATTGCGCATTACAGCTCTCAGCGTGTGGAAATAGCCACTTGCTTCCTTATATCTGTAGTGCAATCGCATGCAGGAGAACTTTGGCTTACCAAAAAGAGTGGGTTCAGGACCTAAAGACCCAAATGAATATGTGTAAATCTTTCACATAACATTCACTTTCTTCTATATCTTCAAAAGACCAACACAATCATCAATCAGGTATTTAGCACATTTTCTTCATAATCTAAATGAAAGCACACAAAATACAAGCTTATTGTGACAATTTGGTTTGATGAAGCTACAAAAAACACCTTCAGTCTCAAATATTTCAACTTTCTCTTCACAAGGTAAGTAATAACAATACAGCTATTATTAGATTATAGTCATCACTCATCTCTAAAGAATAGAAGGGCGTCAAGAAAGAGACTACTAGAGGGCTGGCCCAGTGGCGTAGTGGTTAAGTTTGCCTGCTCTGCTTTGGTGGCCTGGGGTTCACCAGTTCGGATCCCGGGCATGGACCTACGCACCGCTCATTAAGCCATGCTGTGGTAGGCCTCCCACATATAAAATAGAGGAAGATGGGCACGGATGTTCGCTCAGGGCCAATCTTCCTCAGCAAAACGAGGAGGATTGGTGGCAGATATTAGCTCAGGGCTAATCTTCCTCAAAAAATAAATTAATTAAATTAAAAAAAGAAAAAGAAATAAGACTACTAGGGATATTCCTTTCTGGTTCTAATAAGATGTTACCAGTTGCTTAAATAATTTGACCCACTCATGGAAGAAACGGTATTCTATGACTTGGTTAGTATGTTAAAATTTACCTATTTCTATTTTTTCCAGGTCTTCTAGACTTAGCCGTTGATACTGGTTTACCTTATCAACTTCATCATCATAACTAGATAAAGGGAAAGGGAGTAAAATGAGGATTAAAATCAAAAGCATATTTGGCTTGTCAGCTGAGATATAATAGTAGCAACTACTATGTAGTTAAAATCATCCACAGCACAATACATTCTAGAGTAGTTAAAGAGTTGAACATAAATATTTTAAAAACTAGATGAAATGAGATTAACATATATAGTTCAATAGCTAAAGGAAAATCAGTGTATAGATCTTACACTAGAAGAAATCAATTACAAAGCAAAAATAATTTCAGTTTTATACAAACTTTTACCAAAAAAACCAACAAACCTAAAACTTAACCTAAAAGAAAGGAAAAACACACATACATACATATACTGAAGCTCTGTAATTGTGAATACAACAGATAAATCTCATATCCAAAATCAAGAATGAAAAATTCATATGGTCAATGCCACGAGGCACTTGGGACAATGACTAAAAAAATGACAGTTCACACAAGACCAAAAAGAAAGCAAATATTTACTTAGAAAAAAATAAAAGTCAATACTGGTAAGGCTAGGAGGAAGATGTGTATTTTTGCTAGTGGCATTGTTAATTGCTAGACATCAACCTGGCAATAAACCACAAAAGTCATACAAATTCATCATAACCTTGGAACCAAAGAGAAGTGCATGCATGTGCATGCACACACAAAATTATCTGCACAAAGACAGCTATATCATTCATAATAGCAGAAAGGGGAAGTATTTCAATGCCTAACAATGGAAATATTTAACAATGGTATAGTAATAAAAACAATGATATATGGTCATTAATAATAAAAATATATCAAAACTTGGGAGATATACAGAAACTACTACTAAATGCTAAAAGAACATTATTAGATAAATGTGCTGATTCTAACTCTAAAATCACATTTTCAACTTAGTAAAAGGAAGTCAGAGTGATGTAACAGTTATGTAAAGAGGTTCTTTCAAGTTTCTTAAAATATAGTAGAAAACCATATTCTTAAAAATTTTTTTGTTATAAATTCTAAAAAGAAAATTTACCCAAATTTAAAAAACAAAATTAAAAGCTTTAAATTAATAAGCAACTTACTAGGCCACGTAGTAGGCAGAGTTAGAAAGCAGTAACAGCACATCCACATCTCTGTGAGTAGCATCGATGAGGCTAAACAAACACAACACCGGGAATTAAATATTTTCACTTGCATCTGCATTTTTGCCAAGCTTACTCCTACAGCAGAGCCACTAATGATAAAAGATTGGTCAAGGTAAAACAAAACAAAACAAATCAAATAATCAATGAATCCTACTTCTGATGTTAAATGCATCCAATCTATCCATTTGGAAATTAAGAGAAAAAATAAAACGACCCAATTTGGGAAGGAGTGGGGAAAGGCAGAGGGAAGGAATGGAGCTGAGAGGCCCCTCAGTGAGAGCAGCCAAGGAGGAGGGAGCACGCAGGAAACGGGATAATGGGGGGGGAGGGGGGGCAGGGGGGCGGGATCAGAAGGGAGAAATTGTCCAGATTCTCTCACATGACCCAACCTTCAAAACCACACTGCACATTTAGGATATTTTTACACTCATGTAGAATGCATCCTTTGAAAGAATTCTACATAAATATAACATTTACGAGTAAAAGTGGAACCAAGCCCAAAGCTACTTTGCATTTTTCTTACAATAGATTAATTTACTTGGCTTTTAAGGAACAAGTAAACATTTCCTCTTTCTAAATCCATTTTGCCCTATTTTACCTCCACCCAAAAATCAAACATCAGAATAAGGGTTAGACATTAGGTAAGTGCTGATGAACCATTAAACCAAAACTACAGTAAGATACACGTATTTGTAAGGTCGCGAATAAGAAAATGGTCAACGCATAAAATCTACTAATAACAGACAACAGAGGCAGAATCTGAACTCAAAACTTTTCCTCTAATGTTAATGACAGCCTTTGCAATCCAAAGGTGGAAATTAATCTGCGTTCTTCTATTGGTCCCCAAATTGCACTGTAAGAGTGGACATTTCTGCTTAGAATCTCACACCTATTTGCCAAGACTTACCAAAACGCTACTGAAAAAACAAATGGTAAACAGCAGGGGAAAAAAATCATTTGCAGATGGAATTTAAGTCACCCACTTCATCTGCATAAGAATGAGGTCATTGTTCAACCGGTTCTGCAGAGAAAAATTTACCAAATTCTTAAACCGCAGTGTTTTACATCCCTGGCACCTCGCTGCAGCATAACTCAACAGTCTTAATCTAAAACAAATTCATCTAAATTTGCACTTCGAATATGCCGACAAGTACGAGTGAGATGATGAGATGCCAGAACCGGAGTACGCAGATTGATCCAAAATGTGAGCACTAACCAATCAATCAAAGCACAGACTCCGCGATGCTGGCCGCTTGAGAGAGAGAGAGAGAGAGACGCCGCCGGGGCACCTCAGCTCGCGCGGTACTTACGTGCGCTCGGAAACTGGTGCTCGAGCCAAGCCAGGAAAACTACGTCACGACACACATGCTAACACGAAAGTCTACTACCGCTACTAATTAGGGTAACTTAATCCTAGCTTCCTACTTCGGTATTGATATTTACATCAGTCAAACGTGATCCTCAGTCGAAAATATGATGTCCTTAATGGAAAGCACTTGGCACGACAAGGCGGTCGAGAAACACGTCAGCCCCCCCCCCATTTGTACTTTAATTTGAGCTGCAGTGAGTAGTCGCCCTCCCCATCCGCCCCCCCCCCAAACACAGACACGGTTTGTAGCACGAACAGCAAAAGAAAGACCCCCTCAGCCCCCCGCCCCCCGTCTGCAGCTCGCCAGAGCTCTACTCGTCCTTATTTTCCCGCCAGTCGGGCCAGCCCTCCTTCCACACTATGAAGACGAAAACGGACAGGACCACATGCAGCCCCACCACTGCGACAATGGTTGCGTAAAAGCCACTATCGTCAGGGGACAACAACAGGAGACTCTGGAAAAGGAGTAATTTACAGGAAAAATATAACCCCACAGGAACTTTAACCATAAGTCCTGCAAAAAGGAGAAAAATCTTAAAAGTCGTCGCCAGGCTGCCGCCCTCAGGCTTGGGCTCGGCGGCGTTACTGGCGGAGCTGGCGGGCCGCTGAGCAGCCGGCGGAGGCCGGTGCGAGCGCGGCATCTCGTCAGTCCGTCTGTCCACCCGTCCGTCGATAAGTCGAAGCTCACTCAAAACCACCCGCACCGGACCCGACGTCTGCAGCGACTGCGACGACTGTGGCGACTGCGGCAACTGCAGCGCCTCCGCGCCAAGCCCCGCCCAGGAACACGTCCTACTTCCGGCCGCCCACTTCCGCCGCGGCACGCGCCCGGCACGCATGTGCGGCAAGCCCTGCGCACCCAGCTCCCCTCCCACCCCGTGAGGGGACTGACCCCAGCCCGCCTGCGAGGGGCGCCGAGGTGGCCGCAGGTCTCTGACACCTGCCCGATCCTAATCCTTAAGAGAGCTGGCACGCTCCTTAGTGACGGAGTGGTCCCCGCCGCTAGAAGGGACGCTGGCGGGCAGGCCGCAACACGGAAACCAGGCGTCTGTCCCTGGCACCCTCACATGCCTAAGAGCGCGGCTGCCGCATGCTCGCGGTAGAGAAGTGATCTACTCTCGGGGTAGGAAAGCGGGTCAAAGAGAGCCGGACAGATAGAGTGGGCTTCTGAGATGCCGAGGGTACGCGCACAGGGCGCCGACCTCCCTTCGCGGTTAGGACCCCCTCCGGCCGCTGCGCACCTCCGGCGCCTGTCATTCCGGGCGGAGCTCGTCCTGCGGCAGCTGGGGCCGCGGGGGCTCAAGGGACTGACACCGAGGGGCCGGAGCGCCCGGAGGCTGTCTACGCGTTAATACACTGAGCTGTGCGCGTGTCAGAAGAGAAAATGGCCGGGGCCGCGAGGGGGCACCGGGTGTGCACGGAGGAGGCAGAAACCAAGCACCCGGCCAGGGCTGTGCTGGGCAGTTCCAAGGGGAGAGCTGGGAGGCTAAGAAGGGAACGGCAGCCCTTCTTGCTGCCCCGCGTAGGGCTCCTTGTAAACTGCTTGCCAAGACTATTTTTCTGTCAGATATTTAAACAGGGCTGGGACTGCAGTGAGACCAGTGAGGGACCGGTCTCCAGCAGAAAATTTAAGGGGGTGCCAAAAAACTCAGCCATCAAGATAATTTTTCAGTGCGGTATTTTAAAAAACCAAACTAATGCAAAAATATCATGATGAACAAAACACTGATATTTTAAATAAAGACAGGATCCGGATCCTGCACTTCGACAACCCTGTCTTATTAGCCTAACCCCAGCCCTAGTCCTTGTAAAACTTTTGTTTACAAAAACATGTGCCACAACTCAACAAAAAGACACACACCCTATTTTAAAAATGGGCAAAGGATTTGAATAGACATTTCTCTAAGGAAGATATATAAATGACCAACAAGTACAAGAAAAAATCCTTAACATCATTTGTCACTAGGGGAATGCAAATCAAAACCACAGTGATACCACCTTCACACTCATTAGCAGACCACAATAAAAAAAATGGAAAATAACAAGTGTTAGTGAGGACATGGAAAAACTGGAACCCTCAAACATTGCTGGGGGCGATGTAAAATAGTGCAGCCACTGTGGAAAATAGTTCGGTGGTTTCTCAAAAGTTCACAGAATTACACATGACCCAGCAACTTCCACTTCTAGGTATATACCCAAAAGAAAAACATATGTTCAAACAAAAACTTATACGTGATTATTCACAAGCATCACTATTTACAATTGCCAGAAGGTAGAAACAACTTAAATGCCCATCAACGGAAGAATGGATAAACAAAATGTGGTGTATCCATACAATGGAATACTATTCAGCCATAAAAAGGAATGGCATTCTAATACATGCTACAAGATGCATGAACCATGAAAATATTATGCTAAGTGAATGAAGTCAGTCACAAACGGCCACATATTATATGATCCCATTTATATGAAATATCCAGAATAGGCAAATTCAGAGAGACAGAAGTAGATTAGTGGTTGCTCTGGGCTGGGGGTGTGTAGGGGGATAGAAGAGTGACAGCTAAAGAGTCTGTGGCTTCTCTTTGTGGTGATAAAAATGTCTAAAATTGACTGTGGTGATGGTTGCACAACTCTCAATATTCTAAAAACCACTGAATTGTATACTTTAAATGGGTGAATTGTATAATATATGAATTATATCTCAATAAGTGTGTTTTTAAAAACCATACATAACACACAAGCACAGGAGTGGATGGCTCAGGGAGGCAGGCAGGCGCCGACTGCTAAAGCCCCCAAGCCCACTGACAGCTGGCTGTCCAGGGACCTGAGCCCCGACAGCCATACCTCTGGTTGTCCTTCACCAGTCTGCCTGTTCCAGGTCCACATCCCCAACTCAGCTGACTGACTGTACAAAGGTTCTATAGCAAACTGAGATAGCCCAAGAGCAGGTTCCCAACATCTCCCTTCAAGACAAAGGGAAAACTATCTACCATCTGGAAAATCTGTAAGCCTTGCAAATGAAGAAAAGTACCAGAGGCAAATTTAAAGAAATCTCAGCAGTATTAGAAAGAATGGTAATAATAATATATACTTGAAATTTATATAATCTTATAAATCAATGTTACCTTAATTTAAAAAGAAAAGGGAAAAAAAGGATGATAACCACAAGACAAAGTAGAGAGGGGCTAATAAGGAGAGTTCTTAAAGAACTGTCTAATCAAGATGGAAACACACAGTTAACTTTAGAAATTCAAATGGGCACATGATACCCATCAGAGAATAATCCACCTGAGAGGAAAATGCAGTGAAATCTGAAGATGGTAATAGTTCTGTATCTGAAAAAGCACCCCCTCTAGAAGAAAAGGCAGAAGAGAAAAAGACAGAAGACCACTGTGAAACACTGGTAGCTCCTGCTGCAGCTCCTCCAAGGCCCAAACCTAAACACCTGTGCCTCCCACAGGGGCCCACGCTGGCACCAGCCACATCATGGTGAAGTGCCTCTAATTAAAACAAAGATACCAAGACTCCTGGTAGGCAAGCCCCAGCCTTCTACACAAGCCACCAAGCCAAAACATGACCTGCAAAGTCACTGGTTCCAAAGCATCAGCTTCACTACCTACTCCATCCACATCATCCTGTCCCAAAGCTTCAAAGGAGCAGTTTCTAGTAAAACAATAACAGTGGGAACCACAGAGAGCAAGAAAAAAACTAGCAAGCAGCTAATGCCTCAACTGTTGTCAAACACAACCACTTCTGGTGTGGTCAACCTTACAGGACATTCTTCCGAGACCAGAGTGAAAAGTCTCAAACCTGAGCAGTCTGTCCCTGTCACCAAGGAGCAGACTACAGATAAATTCCACAAGTCTGTGGCTCTCACTGCCCCCATCCCCCCTCCTCTTCTTAAAAATCAGTATGTCATTCCCTCAAGACACTCCTGTTGTCCTGGTTAGCAGTGGAGTTCCCTGCCCATCTCTCCGAGACCTAAGTCAGTGTCTGTACTGAAGAATCAACACACAGAACCATTCTCAATCAGCACTGGCTTACGTGTTAGCACCAAGAAGACAGGGAAGGCCGCATCTCAGCCAAGGAGACCTGGGCTGATGGGACAATCTTCAGCATCTTTCATTGTCCCATAGGATGAAGGTCAAAGGGCATCACTATGCCCATGACTCTGACTCTGATGGGCCTATTCTGTCCACCAATAACCATGAGGAAGAAGAAGAGGGCAAGGATGGCAGTGGTGAATATGCTTTGGCAAGTAAAATAGGCAAAGGGATACTCTCACAATCAAGTTTAACAACAGACCATCTAAGAAAGAATTAGAAGACAAAACATCTTGCAGTGACATCTGGAAAGGCAGGGAATGCAAGAATAAGTTAGAAATAGGAGACTTAGCCAGAGACCACAACTCAAGAATCTGAGCAAAGAAATATCTGAAAACAAAAGAAGGAAGCAGCAGACGCAGCAGCAAAACTGGAACTAAAGGGCAAACTCAACAGAAAGCTTGGGCTGAGACCCACAGTGACAGAGCCACAAGCACAAAGGATCTTGGTGTTTAAGGAGTGCGTAGGTCACTAATTCCCCTGATTAGGACCACCAGGCACAAGCCCTGGGCCAGGGTAAGACCTACAGACAAGGCAGCAATAAGTACAGAGCTAAATGAACTTACAAGCACAGCAATGGCAGCACTCAAACGTTTCATCATCCGTCTTGAAATGAGAGACTATTTGGAAACAGAGATTGATAATCTTTGAGAGTAACACCACTTACTGAAAACCTGATAATGCACTGGAATTTGAAAGCTTAACTTGCAGTGAAGGAAGTGTGGGCTCTGCTTTTTATAACCCAAATGGGGCCAACAAGCAAAGGGAAGGATGCAGTGACACTTGATGTCTAGCAGGTGCTACTGATGTAAGTTATTCTTCATCAGGAGATTTAACCAAAGATGAGCAGAGGACAGTCACCGGCTCTCTGTTAGCAGAAAGCCAAATTTTATAGTGCAGGATTAAAGAAAAATGAGGAGTGCAATTGCTGGCCAGTAGAGGGGGGTGGGAGTCGAAAAATCAGAAAAAACGAGAAGTATTTCATCACGTTAATCAAAAAAAGAGAAAACTGAAGCACAATTGTATTTCTGAAGTAGGCATTTGGTGGCTGGAAACTTATTATGGGGTTTGGAAATCTAACTACCCAACAAGGATTTCTTAAAGACCTAATCTTAGAAAACTCATCTTGTTTCATTATTATTTTGGTACAACATAGTATCATTAATTTATGTTGTACCAGTGAGTCCAGTTGTCAGAAAGAAGCCTGAGTGTTTTCATGCACCTTTTTCTTGAATGCAAGAGAATTCTACTGACACTTTATAAGCATGCTCACCCAAATTGTGTTGCAAGCTTCACCTAGCATAGCTGAACACACTTTACATTTTTTTTATACTCCTAACCCAGGATACCCACTTTACACAAGAGTTACAGGATTGGAAATAAAATCAGATGTAATGTGACTTTACAAAATAGCTTTGGAAATGAACCTTTTGGTCTTTCCCTATTTCAGTTATCTCCAAAGTGCAAATAAAAATATTTGATCTAAGGAAAATGATACTGACAATCATGACCTTTAAAAAACTGAAGTGCAAAGTTAAAACTCAAGCAAAACGCAGGTGTGCTACATGCAGATATTTCTGAATGGGAATTAAGAGTACTACCTTTTTTCTTTTGGTGCTGCATTAAGTTGGACGGCCGTTATTTTAAAAAAAGAAAAAAACACTAAGGTACGTGAATCAAAAAAATTTTTACCAAATGACTTATAAGAGCACAGAAATTTTTGCTAAGTTGCGTGTAAGGAAAACCTCATCTCTTATTTTAAGAGTCCACAAATTGCATACATACATATAGTATTGACTATCAAAACAATCCAGGAAATAAAAGTATGGAATGTTCCCCTATGAACCTACAGTCAATATTGTTTTTTAATTAATTTTAATATATGTAAATACTACCTTGCATTCAATTGTTCAAGCTTGTTTTATGTCCTTTTTATTAAAAACATATGCAATTTAAAATAAGATAAAATCTAAATGGAGCTTTTTATTCTCAGAACATGGTCTACAGTTTTCTGAAATGTTTGATTCATAATATTGAAAATTATAATTTTAGATTTCAGCATAAAAGCAAGCATTCAATCTGGCAGATAAATTTAGATCCTGCCATTCATTGATATTTTGAAGAACCACTTAAAACTGGATGATTTTTGTTAAAACAATCTTAAGCACTGGTTGGCCTATTTTTTTTATGAAAGGCCAAGACCACTTTACAACTGATCAAAGTGACTAGCATCGTTGCACCTCTTGCTGTACTCAGTTTTGTGCATTAATACAAAGAAAGCTAGATTCCGGCAGTGGGGAAAACGCATGCAGCCAGCTGCAATTTTTTTCAGTCAAATATTGCATTAAAATATTTCTCTTCATTCCTGACTTTTTTAGTGCCTCCTTAATTTGGCACTCAAGGTGAGTGCCTCGGCCAGCTTGCCCTAGTACCAGTGCTGTATTTAAAAACTGCCTTGTGCCATGCATCCAGGGCCACAGCTATGGACAACTGCTAGCATTAATTACAACACCTTAACAACATCAGAAATTTAAGCACGTTAGTTACCAGGACACCACTCCAACTCACCTGGGGTCACAGTCAATGAGGGCCCAACCCCCATGGAACTTTTCATTATCAGGCAGCAGTAACTTCATGTAACTTTGTAAGAGCTGGCTAATTAGTTCCTGGTGGCTTCTCTGATTTTCCTTATGCAAAGCTTCATGTTCTTTCTCCTTGGTAAATATGGAATAAAGATCTTCTGTCACTGGAATGCCTTGCATCAAATCTAGAGTAGAAAGTGTTAATATCTATCATCATCTTAGTTTACTAAAACATTTTTAAAAGTAAAAGAGAATGTAAGACCTAAAACAATAAAAGTCTTATAAGAAAACATACGCATAAATCTTCGTGACCTTGGATTAGGTATGCTTTTTAGATATGACAGTAAAATCACAAGCAACAAAAGAAAAAAAAGAAACAAACTGGACATCATCAAAACTAAAACCTGTTGTGTTTAAAGGGCAGTATCACGATAGTGAAAAGACAACCCACAGAATGAGAGAGAATATTTACAAATCATCTATCTGATAAGGGACTTGTATCCAGAATACATAAAGAATTCCCACAACTCAATAATAAAAAGACAAGCCAATTTTAACATGGGCAAAGGATCTGAGTAGACAAGCTAACTTCTTCCTGGTGCGGCATGAGGCTCAAGCTTTAACAAATCATTATAACACCATTCCCTATAGTTTTTTGGGACAATGAGACCAGGGGAGGCTTCTGTGACAGATCTGCCAAACTCTTGCCCTACAAGGGGGAGCAATAATCCAGACTGCCACCAGCCTCTCTTTCTAAACCTTGAAGAGATCCAGCTTCAGGATCAGGATGAAGCTGATGCTATGGATGGTCGAACTGAGAGAGGGACAGACTTGGGTCCTCAATGACATAAATGAGTCACTAGATCAACCAACAGAAGGTATCTTATTTTTCTTTGAATAAACTGCTAAAACCCACTATTCGAGTCAGCACACACACACACACACAATCTGGGACAAATGAACCAAACTTTTTTTTTAAGATTTTATTTTTTTCCTTTTTCTCCCCAAAGCCCCCCAGTACATAGTTGTGTGTGTATATATATATTTTTTTTAATATTCTATTTTTTTTAAAGATTTTATTTTTTTCCTTTTTCTCCCCAAAGCCCCCCGGTACATAGCTGTATATTCTTCGTTGTGGGTCCTTCTAGTTGTGGCATGTGGGACGCTGCCTCAGCGTGGTCTGATGAGCAGTGCCATGTCTGCGCCCAGGATTCAAACCAACGAAAAACTGGCCCGCCTGCAGCAGAGCGCACGAACTTAACCACTCAGCCACAGGGCCAGCCCCTGCATACATATATATATATTTTTTAGTTGTGGGTCCTTCTAGTTGTGGCATGCGGGACGCCGCCTCAGCACGGCTTGATGAGCAGTGCCATGTCCACGCCCAGGATCCAAACTGGCAAAACCCTGGGCCACCGAAGCTGAGCACATGAACTTAACCACTCGGCCACGGGGCCAGCCCCTGAGCCAAACTTCTTTACACAAGACTCCTCAAATTCCTAACTAGCCTGTGTCTAGGCCCTTCTATTTCACGTATGATAAATAATCAGGTTAAAAAATAGGATTTTAAAAATATTCCCAGGACAAGGTGTTATATTTGTTTCTAATCCAGAACACTGTACATTGATGTTAATTCCATAAGGTAATACTTTCACAAAAATTAAATTAAAAACATGCCAATGGGGCTGGCCCGTGGTATACTGGTTAAGTTCGGTGCATTCTGCTTTGGCAGCCTGGGTTTGCAGGTTTGGATCCCGGGTGCGGACCTGCACCACTTGTCAGCCACGCTGTGGTGGCAACCCACATATAAAGTAGAGGAAGACTGGCACAGATGTTAGCTCAGAGCTAATCCTCCTCAGCAGAAATAAAAACAAAAACACATGCCAACTCATGAATTCCACTAAGCAGTCTACCCTCCATTTCCTCTTCTAAATAATGATAAGAATTGGTTAGGATAATCTCTAAACCTGATACCTTAACATCCTATTAAATCATACTTACAAAGGATGGTGTATTTGTCCACAGCAAGAACATAGGATAAATGTCTTATGGGGAAAGAAAATCATCTTGTTACATCTCTCAGCCTTGAGTAATGAAAAAACAAATAGAACATGGAGTTTTCAGTTGAAGAGGTTTTAGGCTACCTTATTCCATACTCCAGGAGCCTTAACCCTGCCTTTTGTTACATGAATAGCAAACTGACAAATACGTAAGGAAATGAGTGGTTCCTTTTGTTGCTCCAGCCTAAAAAAATTTTCAAATTCTAATCTGAATTCGAATTTGCTTTATTGGGTAAGATGCTCAATCTGAAAATACAAGTATATTATAAAACATGAACTATGTTAATGAAGTTGTTTTCTGTAAAACGTTAGTCACGGAAGGAATAACAAATTTTAAAGTAAGAAAGGCACTGATGATCCTTACCTATAACAGCTTGCCTGTAAGCATCCTTGAAGCGATTCAGGTAATACCTATTTGCTGAGTTAACTCCATCTTTCATGACTCCTGCTAACTTTCTTTCTCCGGTCCTTGTAAAGTCACCCTGTCAAGGAAAAAAGTCATTTTGACAATTTATTCAAACGGAACAATGTTCTCAAAGTCAATGTGGGCCTTCAATTCAAGACTGGGATTCTATAGGCTTTCATAATTTCCAAATAATGTATTTAAAGTAAATTATCTACTAGTATTTGACTCTGACCCAAGCATGTCAAATAACTAACTAAGCATACTATGTTAGACAGGGTGCTTTAACGTAAGGCAATTCTTGGCAAAGTACAGAATTTCTAGAATTTACAGGTCAAAACTTATTACATAACAAACAAGAGAAAGATTTTCAAGCCACAAACTGGTATGATATTCAAAACCCACAAATTTCTGAAGTGGGAACAAGTGAACAGTTCCCTAGAGTTTATTATAATGGAATTTAACCTGTGTACATGGATACATGTGTATGTGTGTGTATAGAGCACCTGTGTATGTAGCTGCGTGTGTGTGCATGTGTATAGAGCACCTGTGTACGTGGATGCATGTATGCAGAGAGAGCACCTGTGTACGTGGATGCAGAGAGAGCACCTGTGTACGTGGATGTGTGGATGCAGAGAGAGCACCTGTGTACGTGGATGCGTGGATGCAGAGAGCAGAGGCTTCTGTACCTTGCTGCACATGACAATCTCTATAGAATGAGCCAATCAAGATTTAATTGTTTTGTTTCCCGTGCTTTTCACAACAAAGGTGTCAGAGCAAGTCCCTGAAGAGGTGGTGATTTAAACTTAAGGCAAGTAAGGTACAGTCTCTTTTTACCCTATCCCAACCCCACTATTTCTGTCCAAGGCAATGTCAGAAATAGGCCTTGTCCTAAAACTGACCATTTAGGAAGAACATGTTGCCAATTAGTTAAGTCATTCACAGGAAATATTAATTTGGCAATAAGAATCTATTACAGAAGAGAGACGTGAATGCTGTGTCCAAAGAAGTTTAATATCAAAGGAAAAAAATAAATATTTTTTTCCAGCTTTATTGAGATATAATTGACAATGCATCGTATAAGTTTAAGGTGTACAATGTGATGATTTCATATATGTGTATATATAGTGAAATCATTACATTAAGGTTAGTTAATGGGGCCAGCCTGGTGGCATAGTGGTTAAGTTTTCATGCTCCACTTTGGTGGCCTGGGGTGCACTGGTTTGGATCCCGGGCATGGACCTACACACTGTTCATCAAGCCATGCTGTGGTGGCGTCCTACATAGAAGAACTAGAAGGACTTACAACTAGAATATACAACTATGTACTGGGGCTTTGGGGAGGAAAAAAGAAAAAAGAGGAAGATTGGCAAGAGCTATTAGCTCAGGGTCAATCTTCCTCACCAAGAAAAAAACAAGGTTAGTTAACATATCTATTACCTTACATAGTTCCTTTTTGTACATGTGTGTGGTGAAAACATTTAAGATCTACTGTCTTAGCAAATTTCAAGTATACAATATTGTTAACGATAGTCAGAATGCTGTGCATTAGATCTCCAGAATGTATTCATCTCATAACTCAGTTTGTACCCTTTGACCAGCATCTCCCCATTTCCCCCATCCCCTGGTAACCACCAATCAACTCTGTTTCTATCAGTTTGGCTTTTTTAGATTCCACATATAAGTTAGATCATGTAGTATTTGTCTTTGTCTGGCTCATTTCATGTAACGTAAAGCCCCCAAGCTTCATCCATGTTTTCACAAATGGCAGGATTTCCTTCTTTTTTTATAGCTGAATAACATTCCATCAAATACACACAAATAGAGTACATTTTCTTTAGCCATCCATCCAGTATTGGACACTTAGGTTGTTTCTATGTCTTGGCTGTTATGAGTAATGCCACATGAACATGGGGTGCAGATATCTCTTCTAGACACCAATTTCATTTCCTTTGGGCATATACCTATAAATGGGATTGCTGGATCATATGGTATCAATTTTTTTTTTTTTTTTTGAGGATGATTAGTCCTGAGCCAACATCCGCCACCAATCCTTTTCTAAAATGCTGAGGAAGATTGGGCCTGAGCTAACATCCATGCCCATCTTCCTCTCCTTTATATGTGGGATGCCTGCCACAGCATGGCCTGATAAGTGGTGCGCAGGTCTGTGTCCAGGATCTGAACCAGTGAACCCTGGGCTGCCAAAGTGGAGTGCACAAACTTAACTGCTACGCCACTGGGCCGGCCCCATATGTGGCATCAACTTTCTGAGGAACTTCCATACTGTTTTCCATAATGGCTATGCCAATTTACGTTCCCACAACGATGTACAAGGGTGACCTTTTCTTCACATCCTTGCCAACATGTTATCTTGTCTTTTTGATAACAGCCATTCTAACCCGAGTCAGGTGCTATCTCATTATGGTTTAGATTTGCACTTCCTGATGACTACTGCTGTCGAGCACCTTTTCATGTCCCTGTTGGCTATTTGTATATCTTCTTTGGAAAAATGTCTGTTCAGGTCCTTTGCCCATTTTTTAATCAGATTATTTGTTTTTCTGCTATTAAACTGTATGAGTTTCTTACATATTTTGGATATTAACCCTTTATCAGATATATGGTTTGCAAATATTTTCTCCCATTCTACAGGTTGTCTTTTCATTTTGTTGATTGTTTCTTTTGCTGTGCAGAAGCTTTTTTGTTTGATGTAGTCCCACTTGTTTATTTTTACTTTTCTTGCTTATGCTTTTGGTGTCACATCCAAACAGTCACTGCCAGGACTAATGTCACAGAGCTTTTCTCCTATGTTTTCTTGTGGGAGTAAACTGGAAAGTTTCAGTCGTACATTAAGTCCTTAATCCATTTTGATAGGGGTCCAATTTAATTCTTTTACATGTGAATATCCCATTTTGCCAACATCTTTTTTATATTCTCAAGAACTTTATTTTTAGTTTTTTACTTTTTTTATTGAGATAACATTGGCTTATAACATTATATAAATTTCAGGTGTACATCATATTTCAATTTCTGTGTAGGCTACATCACGTTCACCACCCAAAGACTAATGCCAGCATCATTTATTGAAGAGGCTATCCTTTCCCTATTGAGTATTCCTGGCTCTCTTGTCAAATATTAGTTGATTGTATATGTGTGAGTTTATTTCTGGGCTCTCAGTTCTGTCCCATTGGTCTGTGTGTCTGTTTTTATGACAGTACCATATTGTTTTGATTACTATAGCTTTGTAATATAGTCTGAAATCAGGGAGTGTGATGCCTCTAGCTTTGTTTTTCTTTCGCAAGATTGCTTTGGCTATTAGGGGTCTTGTGGTTCCACACAAATTTTAGGATTGATTTTTTCCATTTCTGTGAAAAATGCCACCAGAATTTTGATAGGGATTGCACTGAATCTATAAACAGCTTTGAGTAGTATGAAAATTTTGACAATATTTATTTTTCTGATCAATGCACACAGGATATCTTTCCATTTACTTGTGTCTTATTCAATTTCTTTCATCAATGTCTTAAAGTTTTTAGTGTACAGATCTTTCATTTCCTTGGTTAAATTTATTCCTAAGTATTTTACTGTTTTTGATGCTATTGTAAAAGGGATTGTTTTCTTTTTCAGATTGTTGTCAGTATATAGTTTGTCAGTTTATAGACACAAATGATTTTTGTATGTTGATTTTGTGTCCTACAACTTTACTGAATTCATTTATTAGTTCTAACAGTTTTCTGGTGGAGTCTTTAGGATTTCTATACATATCTGCAAACACAGACAATTTTACTTCTTCCTTTCTGATTTGGATGCATTTTATCTCTTTCTCTTGCCTGACTGCTATGGCTAGAACTTCCAGGACAATGATGAATAAGAGTGGTGAAAATGGGCACTCTTGTCTTATTCCTGATTTTAGAGGAAAAGCTTTTAGCTTTTCACTGTTGAGTATGGTGTTAGCTGTGGGTTTGTCATATATGGCCTTTATTATGTCGAGGTATGTTCCTTCTATACCCAATTTGTTGAGAGTTTTATCATGAAAGAATGTTGAATTTTGTCAAATGCTTTTTCTGCATCTACTGAGATGACTGTATGATTTTTATCTTTTATTCTATTAATATGGTATATAACATTCACCAATTTGTGTATGTTGAACCATCTTGGCATCCCAGGGATAAACCCACTTGATTTTGGTGGTGTTTAATGGTTTAACGTGCTGTTGAATTTGGTTTGTTAGTGTTTTGTTGAGAATTTTTGCATTTATATTCATCAGGGAGTTGACCTGTAGTTTTCTTTTCTTGTAGTGTATTCACCTGGTGTTGGTATCAGGGCCTGACATAACATGAGTTTAGGAGTGTCCTCTCCTCTTATATTTTTTGGAAGAGTCTGAGAAGGGGATTGGTGTTAGTTCTTCTTTAAATGTTTGTTAGAATTCACCAGTGACACCATCTTGTCCTGGACTTTTCTTTGTTGGAAGGTTTTTGCTTACTGATTCAATCTCCTTACTCACTGGTCTGCTCAGATTTTCTATTTCTTCATGATTCAGTCTTGGTAGGTTGTATGTTTATAGGAATTTATCCATTTCTTCTAAATTTCTAATTTGTTGGCATATAATTGTTCAGAGTAGTCTCTTATGATTTTATGTATTTCTGTGCTATCAGTTGTAATGTCTCTTTCATTTATAATTTCATTTGAGTCCTTTTTTTCTTGGTTAGTTTACCTAAAAGTCTGTCAATTTTGTTTATCTCTTCAAAAAACCAACTTTTAGTTTCACTGATCTTTTCTATTGTTTTCATATTCTCTATTTCATATATTTCTACTCTAATCTTTATCGTTTCCTTCCTTCTGCTAACTTTGAGCTTAGTTTCTTCTTTTTCTAGTTTCTGAAGATAGAATGTAGATTGTTTATCTGAGATCTTTCTTTTTCCTTAAAGGCATTTATAGCTATAGACTTTCCTCTTAGAACTGCTTTTGCTGTATCTCATAAGTTTGGGTATGTTGTGTTTTCATTTTCATTTGTTTCAAGATTTTTTTATTGTTCTTTTGATTTCTTCTTGGATCCATTGGTTGTTCAGGATTATGCTGTTTAATTTCTACATATTTGTTAATTTTCCAATTTTCCTCCCATTAGTGATTTCTAGTTTTATACCACTATGGTCAGAAAAGATACATAATATAATTTCTATCTTCTTGAACTTGTGAGACTTGTTTTGTGGCCTAACATATGATCTATCCTGGAAAATGTTCTGTGTATGCTTCTGAAGAATGTGTATTCTGCTGTTATTGGATGGAATGTTCAGTATATGTCTGTTAGGTCCATTTGATCTATAACGCTGTTCAAATTTGCTGTTTCCTTATTGATTTTCTGCCTGGATGATCTATCCATTGTTGCAAATAGGGTATTAAAGTCCCCTACTATTATTGTATTGCTGTTTATTTCTTCTTTAGTTCGGTTAGTGTGTGCTTTATATATTTAGGTGCTCCAATGTTGGGTGCATAAGAAGTATTTCTCTTTAAACAATAACTTCTACAAGGACTTCTAAAGTTAAGTTTCCTTAATTAATAAAAAGTTTTTTTATATTTATCACTAAACGAAAAGATGGACTATCTGATGCCTGTTGAGCCCTTGATGTTATAAGAAATTTGTTATAAGAAATATCCTGAGATGTACTATTAGCTTGAAGGAAAATTAACATAAACCTAATTTAAACTAATTCAATCACTTCCTATTGCCCACACAGGGAGTATTTAGTGACCAGTGACTCTATTTTTCATTTAAATTAAGTTCTATGAAGATTAGCTCTGTTGGATCCTCAAAAGACCTTATTTATAACAACCATCAAAAGATGATAAAGTATTTCTTCAGCATTTACTATGTGCCAGAGAATGGTCTAAGCCCTCACATGCACTAACTCATATAATCCCAAGATAGTCTTTTGAAGTGGGTCTAGTATTATTCCTGTCTTACAAATGAGAAGACAGACACAGAGAGGTTAAGTGGCTTGCCCAAGGTCGCAGAGCTAGTAAGAGGCAGGGCTGGGATTCAAATTTCAGAGGAGGCAAATTATCATACTAGAGACCAAATCCCATCAACAGACATGTTTTGCTTTGTCTGTATAAAGTTTTAAAAGCCAACTCTCTCACATAAAATTCCAAATTTCCAAACTCCCTTGAAAAACTGCAAGATCTAGCAACACTGGGCCTTTGTCCAGGGGAAGTAGCAGAACAGCACCCTCCTGAGACAACATATGCTCTTCCTCAGGGCCACACAGCCCCATCTCTCCCTTTAATCTAATGGGTGGCCTGCGTGAGTCACATCACCTGGCCTTAGCAGGAACTCGAATATGTGACCCCTGCCTTAGCTGAACATTCTAGACCTACCACTTATAGCTCACCGACCTTTCTCTCAAAAACAAAGCTGGTTTTAAACCACACTGTGCGTCCCACAGAATGATCCACCAATGCTCGCTGCAGGTATTTACCTTCAGAGCAGCTGTCCCCGCGTACTGTCTGCTAATGGAGTCACCGTTGTTGGCCCACATAATCTGATAGATCCGATTGCATTTCACTGGTAGTGGCTGCTCCGGGGGCATCACACCTAACTTTTTCAGCTAAAATCAACACATTGGTGGATTAACTAAATATGAGCCAAGAAACCATAGCATAAAATATATAATACAGAAAAAGGAAGCATGCTCATATACAATTTAGGACCCTTAAATAAAAGAAAGGGTGTTTTCAGACTTTTTCAAAATAAAGCACCACTTGAGAGAGAGTTTTATGAACTGCTACAGGTGAATAGATAGAATGAACTATTTATACCGTTTTGGTGTAATTTTTAATGGGTAGGCTCATATTACATTTTGTCTTTGTTTTAAATTTGCCTATGAAGTGAAACTATTAAAAAAGCACATCGAAACAACAATAATATTAATAGTAGCAGAACAGTAAGTGACGAAGAAATGTTAACTATATGCTAGGGCTAGGGTTCTAAGAGCTTTTTTACATAAATTATCTCATTTACTCCTCATAACAATCCTATACAATCAATACTCTTATTACTTCTATTTTAAAGATGAGGAGACAGGAGTTTGGGGAGGTTGAGTTTTTTGCATGGGGTCAACACCCAGTATGTGGAAGAGCCACGACTTGGGCTCAAAAGCCTGGCTACTTCAATGATACATTAGAAGGAGCAGACTGACATCCTCAAAGGCCAGTCATTAGGTTCTATCAAAAAGAAAAAGAAAAAGCCGAAAAACCATGCTAGGAACTTCCACCTTGAAAATTGGTTTCTCAGGTGTTAGAGGACTGAAAGATCTAAAAGGGGATACTGAGTAACAGACATCATTACTGCAGGAAGCAGTTGCTACCAACTGGGGCATAAAGGGAAGAGGCTGGTTCTGTGGGGTCAAAGGAACCAACAGCCCCAGAGAGGGCACCACTGACAGAATACAACACAGGGGAAGAAGCTTGTCCCTTTTAACTCCTCCAGCCTCGTGGTCTTCCTTTAGCGCCCCCTATTGGAAGAGCCTGACATGGAGCTGGCCAGCCGAGCAAAAATGTGATGTACATGGGGCCGGCTTCGCGGCTGAGTGGTTAAGTTCGCGTGCTCCGCTGCGGCGGCCCAGGGTTCGGATCCTGGGCGCGGACATGGCACCGCTCGTCAGGCCACATTGAGGCAGCATCCCACATCCCACAACTAGAAGGACCTGCAACTAAGATATACAACTGTGTGTGGGGTTGAGGAGATAAAGCAGGAAAAAAAAAAAAAAAGAAAGAAAGAAAGACTGGCAACAGTTGTTAGCCTGGGTGTCAATCTTTAAAAAAAAAAAAAAAAAAAAATGTGATGTACAGACTCCCAGCCCCAAATACAGAAGGTTTGGAGCTGAGAGAAAATAACTTGTCAAATAACTTGACAAGGAAGATATTATTATGCCCATTTTGAAAAAAAGAAAAATTGAAGTGCAGAAAGTAACTTGCCCCAAGTCTCACAACATGTCAAGAATAAAAGGTATATGAACACACAGCTCCACCCAATAAATTTTCAAATGTTGGACTTCACATTTTTGAAAAGAGTACTTAAGAAAATGTCACTTGGTTCAACTTATTTCTAGTTAAGGTTACCTTTCCGGGTTTTGATGGAAGAAGGATGTTTGTATGCTGTAAATGTTCTACAGGACAAAGATTTTAGTTATTTGTTTACATGTGAAAATAAAAATGGAAATGAATATTTACAATCCAACAGACTCCAAATTACCTGCTGTTCCATGACCACTCGTGCGATGGCAGCTTGGACCACGTTGGTGCGATCCAGGCAGTCCATGCAATTAACACGAAAAATCCCTTCTTGTTTACAGATCACCCCAGCTTGATCAACCCTTTTCAAAAACAGTATGGGAATATTTTACAATACGAAATACTTTAATAAGTTTTTCCAAAACCACAATTCTTTAAATACAACAATAATAACAGCAGCATTGGTTATCAATTTGCTTGGAATATTATGACACGGCAGGCACTACTGAGTCCCTTGTAGACACTGTTGCTAATTTACACAACTTGACAAGGAAGATATTCTTACCCCCATTTTGAAAAAAGACAAACTGAGGTGCAGAAAGAGTAACTTGCCCCAACTCATACAACTGCTAGGCAGACCTGACATAACCCTAAGTTATGCTTTTCTACACGTTTAAAACCAGAAGGCACTTTAAAACACCATCCTGTTCCTCCTTTTTGACTCCATGTAGAAATGCATCTAAACTTGCTTGAACAGACTAATTCATTTTGCCACCCAGTGAGGAGTCATGCAGCATGCCTTGCTCATCTAATTTCTCTGGCCACCCACAGCCTTAAAGTCTAATCGAATGTTCTCTTCTGTCCTTTAAGCCAATTTCTTCTTCCTACATCTCCCTCCTGTAATCTGAGAATCATTTCCCTTCTCGGATAATTTTGAAATGACTGAAAACTGAGACCAAGTACCTCTAATCCTTCCTTCTCACATTAGGGATGGTGAGAAAGAGGAGAAAGAGGAATGCAGACCATGGAGGAATAGAAGGAATTAAAGAGGATCTCACTCCATTCCATTCCATTTTGCCCAACCATCTGACACCTTTTCCCTGTTCAAAGCTAACACTGCCTAATAACTAACACTCTCTTGAAAAGGAGAACAGGAGTTGGGAAGCAAAACAAGAAAAACAAAAATGCTTTCTAAGCTTGCTGCTATTATTTTAATGCTTAGTGGCACCAGACAAACAATATGATATCACAGACCAAGAGTTTGTCAAACGGACTTATGAAATACATACCAACACCACTTCATGTCAAGAATAATGTCATAAATGGCATCTGTTAGTGTTTGAACATTCTCAAACTTCATTCCTCGGCTAAAATACATGCCAAAAGAAAGAAAAAAGTCTTTAATGACTTTCTTTTCTTTTTTTTAAACTTAAGGTATGATATTTAAGGTTGCTTGGAAAACTTAAAGAAAATTATTACTATAAATACATGAGGTTAACACTACTATAAATTATACAAGCAATTTTATAAATGTTTATAACTAATCTGCATTGTGAAAGAAGATATACTTAAGAATACACTGAAACATATCCCAGGCATCAGAAGCTTCTCTACCACCAAATTTTCAATACCCACGTTAGAGCCAGGATTATGACACGAGAAACTTGCTTTCAAAATACACACAAGTTACCATCAAAAAGATTTACCAACTGTTGTTTTCCAAGAGCAAACTCTAGTGAACTCTATCCACAGGGAAAGAAGTATTACTAACAGAGTATAAGATGAGACAGCAGGATGATTTTTAAGTAAGAAGACTATTACTTCTACAGGCTCAAACTAAAGTGGAAAGGAAAAGCTCCAGAAGTTCTTTAACTGAATAACAAAAGGAAAAATGGAACTCAAGTCTTTAAGTAATTTTGGAAGAGAAAGACTGAAAATATTTCAGGAATAATTAAATTTTTAGCCAAAATAAAACCCATAGGAAAATTAAAACTAAGTAATCAAATGATTCTCCTTCCTTTTCTAACAATCATGAGAAGAAGAAATTTTTCTTCCCAATAAAGAGAAGAAAAACTAAGGTCCCTGTAGCAGCATCTACCACAAACATTGCAACTGATCAAAACTCCTCTCAGGAAGCCATCTTACCAGTGCTCATGGAAGTCAAATGAAACATAAGTGAGGTGTGAGTTGTTAAAGAGCAACACTTGCTTCAGGTAAGCATCACCAATAATTTTCTCTCTGCCTGCCTGGTCTACCAAGTTAATAATAACCTGTGAGAGTAAAGAGAAAGAAAAAATTCAGTTTAATCAGATGTTAGGCTGATAATGTGATTTTTAATGAATTTATTTGGAATTATGTTTTAGAAATATTTCATAGCCATACTTAGAAATTAATCCACTCAAGCATCAATTTTTTCCTGATAAAATTAGATGTCCATTTGTTACATTTACGTTTATACAACTGTTTACATCAATGACATTAACAGCTTTTTTATACATTATTTATTTACAATAACCAATTAGAATACATAATGAAAACAAGGTCCTTTATAATAGCAAATACTTAAAGTTTCTAGAATAATTTTTAAAGAAATATACAAGGGGCCGGCCTGGTGGCGCAGCGCTTAAGTTCGCACATTCTGCTTCGGTGGCCCGGGGTTCGCCAGTTCAGATCCCGGGTGCAGACCTACACACCGCTTGTTAAGCCATGCTGTGGCAGGCATCCCACATATAAAGTAGAGGAAGATGGGCACAGATGTTAGCTCAGGGCCAATCTTCCTCATCAAAAAGAGGAGGATTGGCAGTGGATGTTAGCTCAGGGCTAATCTTCCTAAAAAAAGAAAGAAAGAAAGAAAGATAGATACAAGACCTACATACTGGACACTATAAAACTTTGCTGAAATACATAAAAGAAAACCTGAATAAATGGAGAGACATATCATGGTGCCAGAGGGCAAGATTCAATATTGTAAAGATGTCAAGTCTCCCCA
Organism: Equus quagga; assembly: GCF_021613505.1. Taxonomy (NCBI): domain Eukaryota; kingdom Metazoa; phylum Chordata; class Mammalia; order Perissodactyla; family Equidae; genus Equus; species Equus quagga. The sequence goes on along the minus strand of NC_060268.1, from coordinate 172,369,862 downwards.
GATTAATATATTCCACAGTCTGAATCAAAATTCGATCAAGATCTATGAACTTGACAAGTTAATTCTAAAGTTCATCTAGAAGGGTAAATATGTAGAAAAAACTTTGAAAACTAGTAATAAAGGATGATTTGTCCCACTGGAGAGCAAAACATACTCTAAATCTATAGCAATTAAATATATATATTTATAATATATATATTTTATATATATAAATTTATATATATAAAAATATAGTACTAGTGTAGAAATAGATAAATGACTCAATACAACAGAATAAAGAGCCTAGAGACAGACCTATGTACACTGAGGAATCTAAGATAAGATAACAATATCATTCTGGGAAAAATATGGACTATTCTATAAATGGTATTGGGATAAGAATCTACATGGGGGGGACAAAATTACTTTAGCTCCCTACATCTCATTATACACGAAATAAATTCTAGATGCATTAATGATCTAAATGCTTTTTCTTCAAGTTACAAAAAGCTAGAAGAATATTTGGGATGATGTTTCCATAACTGTAGGATGGGACATGACTTTCTAAGCATAAAATAAAAACCAGAGGGCATTAAAAAAAGGTGGACAGATGTGACAACATAAAAATTTAAAACCTGTAACAAATGACAGTATAAGCAAAGGTGAAAAAAACCAAAGGACTACTTAGGGGAATATACCTGCAACATAAAAACCAGTAATATATAAAGAGTGCTATACGTTCAGTAAGAAAAAAATGGGTAAAGGATACAGAGGAAATCCACAAGAGAAAATATACAAATAGCCAATCAACGTGAGACCACAACTTTGTTAATAATCATAGAAATGCAAATTTTAAAACAGAAAACTAGTTTTCACCTATACACAGGCAAAAATTGAATACTAAATATAGACAGCATTGGTGAATATATGGGGAAATGGGCACTGGCTCCCATTGTGCTGAGAGTGTAAACTAGTGTGATCTTTTTGGGGAGCAACAGAGTGGTAGGTATCAACTTTAATGAATATACATTGTTTGATCCAGCCATTTCACTTCTAGAAATTCATCTTATAAAGCACACAAGTGTCCCAAAATATATAAGACATGTTTCCTGGAGAATTTTTATAATAGCAAAAATTACATCCTAAAGGTCCACCAGTGGAGAAATGGTTAAATAATAAGCCATGAGATATTAAATGAAAACAATTGCAGAATAATAGTACACATAGTATAGCCCTCTTTTGACTTAAATATTGAATGTGTATATACGCATGTGTCAAGATTTGCTGCAAATGACAAATCACTGACTCAAATCTCAGAACAAGAAGTCTGGAGGTTGCTTAGTTCCAGAATTGCACAGTTCGGTGGTTACCGATACCAGTTCTTTCCATCTTTTTGTTCTGCCATCCTCAGCGTACTGGTCAACCCTCAGGCTAGTTCCTTCATGGTCTTGACATAGCTGTAGCAGTACCACATCAAATGCGGACACAATCACCACAGAGACTGTGGGTTCCTGTACCTCTTTCTATTAGAGCAGGAAATCTTTCCCAGAAGCCTCCCAGCAGACTTCCCCTCACACTAGACCTCACTGGCCAAATTGCCAACGAACAGACACAGAACTAAACCAACCAATCACTGGCAAGAGCAACAGTGGTGCCCTCACAACTGAGGAAGACCAACCGTGGGCCCGTCTCCCAGAGAGCAATTTCGAGGATAAGGGTGGAAGAGTGAACACTGTCAGGGTACTGCTGGAAACGAGGAGGTGTCTGTTTAATATATACGCCTATAAAAGTGATGTGTAGAAACAGATCTTTAAGGACAACAGGGAGCAGGGATGAGGCTATTTCTTCTGCTTCCTTTACACACCTCAGTATTGTTTCCATTTTTACAATGATTATGTGTTACATTTAAATTGTGGTTTCTTCTTTGTAATGCTATTTATAATTACACATATTGCTAACACATGAATTTATTCACATCATAAAATACTCCAACGTGGATAAAGGTCAAATCCTTCCTGACCACAACCCAGGCCCACAGCCTTCCCTGGAGGGACCTCCTGTTACTCGTGTGGGGCATCCCCTTTCAGCCCACATAAATTCATTCCCATATAAATGTGCATGCCATGGATGTGTGAGAACATATATATGCAAGACAAGTACATATATATAAGAGACAGTTTTGTTTTGTGGGATTTTTTAAATAGTAACATACCATATGCTTTCTTTTCTCACTCTGTGATTTTAAGATCTTTCCGTGTTAGTACACACAGATCGACCACATCATTTTTAAGCAATTGTATTCAACGCTTTAGATGTGCTCTGCTTTACTTACCCACTGCCCTCCTGATGAACAATCAAGGTTGCTTTTATGCTGCAATGAATGTTCCTGTACATACTTCCTTGATTGAACACATTTCTCTCAGGAAGATTTAAAACTTCTCTGTATTAGAGTTCCAGTTGCTCCACATCCTTGATAAAACTTGGTATTTCCCAATTTTTTAATTTTAGCCATTCAGATGTGTGAGTGGTGGTCTTAGTTTGCATTTCCCTGGTGATTAACGAAGTGGACCACCTTTTCATACGTGTATTGATCTTTTGGGTATGCTTTTTCATGAAGAGTCTTCTCAAGTCTTTTCTCTAGATTTCTTTTGGGTTATACATCTTTTTTATGGATTTATAAGAGTGTTTTTATACTACTCTAGATATGAGTCTTTTGTCATATACATGTATTAAAAAATCTTAAATATCTTCTCCCACTTCATAAATTGCCTTTACATTATCTTAATAGTGCCTTTTAACAAATAGAAGTTATTTTAATAAAGTCAAATTTATCAATTTTTCATTATAGTTGGTGCTTTTTAAGTCCTATTTAATTTTAACAAAGTTTCAATGAATAACAAATGATAAAGTTTTAATAAAAATTTAAAATTTAGTAAAGTCAAATTTATCAATTTTTTTTCATTATAGTTGGTAGTTTTTAAGTCTTATTTGAGACCCAAGGTGAAAAATATATTCTACCTTTTTCTCTGTTTAACTCATCATATTTAGATCAATATCCACTGGAATTGATTTTTGTATATGGTATGTAGGATAGATATCAAAAAGCAAAATTACTGGGCTAAAAATATAAGCATATTTTATTTTGATTGATAATACCATTCAAACCGGCTGTACCAACTCATGCTCACCTCTAGCAATGTGTGAGAGTTCTGATTTCCCCAAATACTTGCCTTTATCTCTTATTATCAAACGGTATAATTTTTTTCAGTCTAAGGGTTTGCTTTTTATTTCCTTGCTGGGACCTTCTCTGGGACTGCACAAAATTTATATCTTAGTTTTGGAAGAACTGGAGTCTATTCAATAATATTGAGGCTTTCCTTCCAGGAACATGGTATTTTCTCTCCATTTATTCAGGTTTTCTTTTGTGTTCTTCAGTAATTCTTCCCCCTCCCCCATATTTACGGTATCTTTTTTGTATGTTTATTAGATTCTAGATTATTTCTTCCTCTTTTATTTTTGTTGCTGTTAGAAAAATGCATCCCATGGCATTACACGTTCAGACTGGTCACTGCTACTGGATAAGACAGTTACTGACTGTTCTATATTACTCTTGTATTTGAAATCTGGTCATCTTACTGAACTTGTATTTCACATAAGAGTTTTAAATTGATTCTTGTTTATATGATCACATTCATACATATGAGTGTATGAATACATAAGAAAGGTGGGCAGAGAAAGAAATATTGAAAGATACATATCCAACTGTTATCTCTAGGAGGTGGAACTGTATGTGGTACTGAGAGATGCCTTTGATTTCTTGCTCTAGGTACTTCTCAGATTATAAAAATTAACTGACAGTAGACTAATCTCATCTAAAAACAGTCTCAAGTAGCTGACTCAATGACAATTCTTAAAGAATATTAAGAATACTCTTAGCTTATGTGTTCTTCAACTTCATGACAAATGCCATTTTGCTTAATTATGAAAAGTACATTGTTATTTTCGTGAAATTTAAAGAAACAGATACACAATCATTTCTAAATATGAACATTTTGTTACTAGATCAAAGCCCACCTGTTTTTTGTAAATTTTCAGTTGTTCTTCGAAATGAGCACAGAAATAGGCAACAGTTTCCTTTTCACCTACAAAGAAGTGATACAAAATCTATTTTTCCTTCCCATGTTTAAGACAGAAATTAGTATCTATTCCATCTTTACTCTTACTTTTAAATAATTTAATGACAGCCCAAATGGAACTAAGATTCTCTAAAACCAATACCTATATTTTAAAATGAAATGCTAAGCCAAATATTCTGATTTCTTTTTTTCCCAATTAGACTAAACTGAAACATACAGAAAGTGTAAACTGTGAAATTATGACATGTATTATTTGCACATCCAGCCTACTTGTCAGAAAAGGGTTCATGTGGTTTATAACAAAAGAATAAAAATCCCTCTAAAAAAAAGGATATTAAAAGTTGAAGTTTTACTGAAATCTCACGAATATAAATTAGGTTTTGAGAGAAAAATATTCTGTAAACAATTTTTTAAATCAACTTCATTCAGTAATCTAATTAGATTAACATGATTTAGCTATTCCAGTGCTCAATTTAAAATACTGGAAGAAAATTAAACCCCCAATATTTAAAACAAAACTTTCACAGTGAGACACTTGAGTAAAGGCACTTTATCTACTTTTTGTCAATGCTGTCTTGTTATTTCCTGCTTCTACAAATATTGGCTACATTTACCCTTTTCCAAAATTAAGCATTCAATAAAGTATTCTTCAAAGAAACAATAATTTAAAATCTGAAACAAGCTATGTTTTGCTCTACTGTTGGGGAATTTTTTTATTGTTAAATTACTAAAATTGTCAACAAACATTATTATTATATCACTTTCTATTAAATTTTACTATATGAGTTACTGTTTTGAATGAAGGATCTGGCAAAGCAAATCCAAAGCTATAAAGTACCTAACACTTTTTAAAGTATTCCCTCTGAAATCATCATCTGCAAACCAAATAATTGATATGCTTACTTTTGTCTAGCCGAGGTCTTGGATTATATCGATACCCAACCTGGCTCCAAAAGACAGGCACAGAGCCTCGTGTTTGAGTAAATGACAAGGTATGATTATGAACATGAATTAATTGCTCAGTCTCCACGTAATTTGCAACATTTCCATTTTTATCCACTCCTCTTCGTTTATAGCGCATTCCTATAAGCAAATTAAAACAGAAAACACCAACATTTTTTTAAAAATTACTTAGTCTAACTAGATTATGCTTCTTAACCAAATCTACGTCTTTCAGAATAGCCCTGGGGATCTAACGCGCAACTGCCAAGCAGAACAGTATCCACTTACCCAAAATCATAACTATAGCATCATTGCTTTTTAAAAGTTGAAGCTAAGATAGTTCCTGCGAACTGAAAGAGAAAGGTTTTCCCAGAGGTGCTGGCACTCGGGAAGGATGGGTTACTGTGATACAGGCCGTCAGTGGGAACGCTGGGATTTAGAACCACATCCCAAGTGACTTTCTTCTCTTCTCCATATACAAACCTCCTTTCTTTCTCCTTTCCTAACTCTTCCCCATTCACCTTTCTCCAATAATTGGTCCCCAAGTACATCGCAGAGTCACTGAGTACTTCGAAACCAACTGTCTCCAAATCCATTACTGTCATCAGCACTTAAACTCATCTGCAGATTTTCTGTTCCGGCTGGGTGTGATCTGCACGCTCTCACAGCCCTCTACTCACCTGCTCTATGCCTACTTCGGCGTGAAATGAGAGCCACTAGAAATCGTGGGTGAATGTCATCTACACAGGTAGACTCCTGAGGGGGGGTTTCTGGGCTGCTTTTCTCATCATCAGATGATTCATTATAATTAACCACAAGTTCTTCAATCTGCACAAAACCTTGGATAATGGGGATAATCCAGAAGTCCACATCTGGTGTCTGAAAACAATATGAACATCATGTTGTTTCTATCCTGTCAGCATGGCTACTTTCTTAAACCCCAACGGTGGCTAACACATATTTGTCAGTTTATTAGAAGCAGAAACCTTCCATTCTTTAACCATATTTTCTGCTTACTGGAGAACACTAGGGAATGGAGGGAGGGAGAGGGTAGAGTGGAGAGGAGAGCCTTTCCTTTTCTTTATGGTGATCATTCAAAAAGAGCTTCCTGAGAAAACCACAGCACAGGAGCCAGACCGCGGAGTACAACTTCAAGCTCCAGCACTTACTAACTCTCTCAGGTAAATCACTTAACCTCACCACGCCGCCACCTTCTGCTTTGTGAAACACAAAAAACTACTACCTTGTAAGGTTGTGGTGAAGATTAAATGAGTAAGATGTAAAAAGTGTTTAGCACAGTGCCTGCCTTATAGTAAGTATTTAACAAATGTAGCTATTGTGATTATTTCTGTTGGTATAAAGAAAATAAAGCTTAATGGTTGATTTTAACTCCCAAGTGTATTAAACCTTTAAGAAAATATAACCACTCTCATCACTTTATTATGAAACACAGAGGTCTACTCTATTTTCTAGTTTAGAAAAAAAAACTTGCTTCACCAAGCTAAAATCCAAGTGGTAAATGAATCAAAAAAAAAATGCCTTTCCATAAATATCTTATTTTAAGAAGTCATCAAACATAATTAAGAGAGTATTAATTAAAGTTAGAGATTTCCTCTTCTGTGTCTTTCAGATTAAGAAGACTCACATTTCTCAACTGACTGTATGCAGGGACAGGAGACGACAAAAAATGCTCCAGAGAGCTGTTCTTCGTCCCCCTTTCTCTCCTATCTCGATGGCTGAATCTAGCCTTAACCTCAGCATCAACTTCAAACTCATCTCTTCTTCCATAATCATATTGTCTAGGTCCTACTTCACAGTTTTGTTTTGTTTCATGGAGCCTATGAGGATAGGATCTTAGGAAGGTGGTTAGAGTTGAAAATAGGGAACTGAGGAGTCTACCTGCATTCACTATTCTTATCACCATTCCCACTATTTGCATTTTTATTCTATCAATAAATGCAAAACTCTTGACAGGAACAGAGAAATGTATGTTGTCAAATGCCACCTTTATTGCAAGTCATCAGTTTTAATTGGGTATCTGAAAAACTCTGCAAAACATATTAGAACTTAATATGTCAGCAAATAGGACAAATACGCATTATAGACACCCTTATTTTTAATCCCCTACCCACAGAGTTTTGATGGTCATAGTTGATCAGCATCATAAAGAGAGGTGAGAACATTTTCAGGCCTCATTCACAAGAGAGGCAGGATAGATACCTAGTGTTAGACACCACCAGATAGTCAGAATCATTTATAGTAACTGCCACCAAGGGGGAGAAAAAGAAAAAGGTTTGAAATTTCTGAAAGGTTAAGAAAAAGATAATATGTGACACTACTCAGCTATCTGCCCACTTTGTGTACAGAACAGTAACTGGCACATAGCAGCCCTTCCAAAAAATCTTTGTTGACTGACTGGATAAATGAATTAATTGTCCTTGGACAGTCATAATTCTCCAAAACATGTGACAGACTAAAAGCAGAAAGTAATCATGAAACCAGAAGGAATCTCATGCGATAATCTCATTATATTCCCTGTCTTCCTTGAGTCAAATACTGGCAGTCTCAGAATGTCCTTGGAGATTTGTCTGCCCCAACCGCTAGAGGAGGAAACAGGAAAGATAAATGACTTGGTATCATTAAAGGAAAACTGGGCTTCAACATTTCCAATGAGCAATAAAAAATAGCTCCTTTACAGGAACTCTGTAGACATGAGTTCCCCAGCCTTAAATTACTACTATCCTATGAGAACCTGCTAAAAGATTGGCCTGTGGCTAGGCTGTGGTACTGTGAACTGCCTTAAAATAATGCCTTCGTTTTCCCCAGCTAAATAATTCCATCCTATAGGGGAAACATTACAGCGAGATTTTAAATTTAACACAATTAAAAAATATTTGCTTAACAACGATGACTAACTCAGAATATTTTAGAAACAACTACTTACACCAATCTCAGTAAGATCTTGTATCATATACTTATTCCAAAAAAATCGGTCATCAACCTGGGAAAGGCAGAGAATAAAACAGTTCAGAAACACATTGTTTCAGTTTTCCTATGGAAGCCAAACAGGTCATAAACTGTCCTGAGGGCAAACCCTGGTCTGAGCTGTGAGAGGTACCTTTTGCCAGAGGGGCCGGAGGTCCCTCTCCCCAGCACTCTGCCTCTGCACCGAATTGGTCAGGTCATAGGTCAAGCTATAGTAAAAGGATTCCGAGTCCATGAACATCTTCAGCAATTCCTCGAGTAATCTTCTCTCCAACTTCTCTTTTTCTTTACTTTCCTTAACCTGTAAGAAATGAATCTACTATTATTGCAGGAATTACACGTAAAGCACTATGTGGATAATATACAACTTCCTAGGGAAGAAGTGAAAATAACCCCAAGGCCAGGCAGAAACAGCACTTTAATGGGACAAGTGGTTTGAAAATATGCTTACTGGACAGAAAATTACTCAATTTAAAACTAATCAAAGATAAATTCCAAGCCCATATCAATTAAATTCTTACTTTCTTTTTATTAGGAGCAGATACATTGGATTTAATATGCGTAAGGGTCTTCAGGAGAAACTTTGAGTCATCAGGAGATGGTATAATCTTCTCTGGTTTGTTAATTCCAAAATGATGCTTCTTACAGAGCTAAATAAGTAGGGAGAGAGAGAATTCATTATTATCAATATCTGCTTGTTAAATGTTCAAGTATGAGTGCAAAAGTGGATGCTACTGCTCGTGCACTGTGGTTAAAAGTAAATCTCAAGAGTCAGTAAAATCACAAGTAGACAACTGATATTACAAAACACAGCTGTGGTTTCAATGATTAGAAAGCTACAGTAGAGGATAAAGAATTCAGGACAGGATATACTTAGGATCTAGGGGCAGAAAATTCAGGTTAGGATTGTAATTATGGTAAGCTCTTATCTAATATAACTGAAGAATAAAATCCTCTGGTTGAGGTTTATTAATGCTTTGGAAATTGGCATCTAAGATTAAAAATACTGCAAAATACACATGTGCTATGCTTCAGGGGCATTACTTTACAGCTACCTGTGCTAAATACTCATTCATGCTAGTTAACTGAGTGTTTTGGTTGAGAAGATGTCAAGAGTCTGCTCTACTGGGAATCTTAAAAGCTGGACATTTCAATTGCGCTCTCTCCTCCTATCCTCACACACACTAATTAAATCAGCATAAAAACGTACTCTTTGAGGCAAGAGATTAGTTAAATTTGAAGAAGCAGTAGGTAGGAACTGCAAGGAAATGTGCAGTCCAACTAACAAAGGGAGGAAGAGGATGGCAACGTGTTAAGAGGAGGGCAACTAGCCGGTTAAAGTCAACAGTTTTACAGAGAATTTCATGTGGCTCAGCACACAAAGCAAATATTCAGAAAGGTACACAAGGATTCTATTAACCATATGCAGACTAATTCTATTTTTTCAACACTAATTTTATTGCTACACCAAGTGGCAGACTCCTGTTACGAGCTAATAGTTACTAAATGCTTATTATTAGTGTCTTACTTACAAAATAACTATTACTAGACAATAAACAGGATGAAAACAAAAACCTTAATGAGGAGAACAAAAGCTAATTTAAGCTTTGATTACAACATTTTTTTGAGCCAGCCCTGATGGCCTAGTGGTTAAAGTTGAGTCTTCACTAATTTGGCGGCCTGGGTTCACTTCCCAGTCGTGGAACCACACTGTCTGTCTGTCAGTTTGCAAGCTGTGGCAGCGGCTCACATAGAAGAACTAGAACAATTTACAACTAGGATATACAACCAAGTACTGGGGCCTTGGGGAGGAAAAAAAAAGAGGAAGATTGGTAACAGATGTTAGCTCAGGGTGAATCTTTCCCTGTAAAAAACGAAAAAAAGGAAATTTTAAGGGGGGGCATTCTTGTTTTATCAAATTTGGAAGTGGAGAGTTTTGTCACTTATACTTGAAGTCTCTCCCTCTGCCAGCTAGTGTCCTCTTTCTTTGTCCTCCTCGCTACCTCCAATCCCTCTCTCTCCCCCCAGCCCACTCCAATTTGGCTTTGGCCCCATACTACTTCACCTAAACTGCTGTCTTCAGCATGACCAACAACCTCCACTTGGCTAAACCCAGTGGTGGATTCTTGGCCCTTATCTTAACCTCTCAGTAGTATCTGACACAATTCCTCACTCCCTCATCCTCTGATACACTGTCTTCACTTGGCTTCCACGCATCGTTCTTCATCTCTTTTACTGGCTCCTTTCTGACCATTGACTTCTTACTGTCTTAGCACCCCAAGGTTCAATCCTTGACCCCTTTGTCTATCTGCATTCACTATTCCCTCAGTGATTTCATCCAGTCTCATGGCTTCAAATACCATTTATATGCCAACTCTTCCCTCCCAAATGTATATTTCCAGCCTAGCTCTCTCACCAAATTCTAGCATTACAAATCTCAACATTTCTACCAGCCACCCCAAACTCAACAAGTCCCAAACCAAGCCCTCATCTTCCCTTCACTGCCTTCATCTCCTATACTCTCCTACCCTTGTTTCCTCCACTCCATCCACATTGGCCTCCTTGCCATTTCTCACCATGTCAGGAATGCTTCCACCTCAGGACCTCTGTTCTAGCTGTACTCTCTGCCCAGACACCGTCTCCCCAGATACCTGACCACAATCTCCAACGCTGGCCACTCCCTCTCCAACCCTTACTGTGCTCAACTTTTATTCCCCATAGTATTTACTACCTCCCAACATATGACATAATATAACTTATGATGTTGATGTTAATTGTCTGTCCCACACACACTATGACGTAAGCTCTATAATGACAGGGATCTTTGCTTTGTTGACTCACACGTTTCTAGTGCCTCAGCAGTACTCAGCATAGAAGGTCTCAATAAATATTTGCTAAATGAATGAATGGGCTCTGATGCTAGTGGCAACTTCCAGATCCACACACAAGGCATATAAGCAGTCCTGGGAAAACCATCACTCCGCTCTTCCATGAACATACCTCACACATCCCCACCTCCCTTGGTGCAGACTCAGTGGGGCAGCAGAGGAGCCATTTTAAAAAGATACTCTCCCCTTAGTCCCCTGCTGCTGCTTCTGCTTGAGGCACTGAACAATTGTTGGTTAACCATTTTTATACAGAATGTTAGTAATTACCTAGTCTTATTAATAACACTTTCTTTAAAAAATCTGAAAAGATATCCCAAACCGAGTTATAGATTGTTTCAATTTTAACATCCAAAACAGGGTATTATACATTTGTCAGACTCAGTTATTCCTTCAGAGGACTCAAGGCAGCAAAATTTGCCCCCAGGAATATACCTAAGACAATTCTAAAGATCTAGCTATTCTAAAGTAATCTTCTAGCAGCATATCTAGTCTGCACCCACAGCTTCCTCATTCTCACAAGGATTGGGGTTGTTTCTCTCTGCAAGGCTGGTTTCCTGCTGTGTCTCTTCTAGGATCAGGACCTTGCTCCACTATCCCCCACCCCTCCCAATTAGTCCCTTTCCTACCACCTTTAATATCATTCAAATTTACCAGAATCTTTTTTTTTAAATCTATTCCTCAACCATGGAATCCTCTCTGTGAGTTAGCAGGGTACAAACAGTGACACAGTCACTGGAATTGTGAAGACTATAGCCTGATTAGACCTGGTGGTCTAGTGGTTAAGATTTGGCACTCTCACTGCTGCAGCCCGGGTTTGTTTCCATGTCAGGGAACCAAACCACCTGTCTGTCTGTTGTCACACTGTGGCAGCTGCATGTTACTGTGATGCTGAAAGCTATGCCACCGGTATTTCAAATACCAGCAGGGTAACCTATGGCTGACAGGTTTCAGCAGAGCTTCCAGACTAAGAGAGACTAGGAAGAAGGACCTGGCCACCCAGTTACCAAAAAATTGGCCATGAAAACCCTATGAATAGCAGTGGAGCATTGTCTGACACAGCACTGGAAGTGAGAGGATGGCGCAAAAAGACCAGGCAGTGTTCCACTCTACTGTCCACAAGGTCACTAGGAGTCAGAATCCACTCAACAACACTAGCAACAAATAGTCTAACTGGGGTAGGTCAAAGAGTGAAGGCCCAGTGAAACTACTCAGGCAGAGTAAAACAAGGACCTCCTCAACTCTGAAAAGGATAACCCTTAACTCCAAGGGTGTGACACTAACAATCACTCCCTGCCATCTCTTCCTTTGGTCCCCATGACGTCAATCTCTCTGGGTTCCTCTCTCACCTCTGACTCTTCCTTCTGAGTCTTCTTTGTTGGCATCTCTGTGTCTAAAGATTATAGTGGTTCCCAGTGTTCTATCCTTAGCTCTCTTCCTGTTCTTCATGATCTATCTAGAAAATTTTATACTCTCCTCTCATTTTAACTACCACTAGGTTTAACTCCACATTTCTAACTCCATTCTTTTACTCTGAGCTCATTATCCAAAAATATAACATCTCCCCACTACTGACTAGTCTTTCAAACTCGGTATCTCCAAAACTGGTCAACATCTGTTTCCCAAATCTTGCTCCTTCTCTGGTATGCCCTATCTCAGGCAACAACTACATCACCCACTGGATCACTTAAGCAAGAAACCTTAGAGTCATCTTCCATTACTCTCCTTCCGAAAGTCTCTCCTATCAACCCCAACTACTTCATGCTGATTGTTATTGTGTTAATTCAGATCCTTATCTTTTGCCGAGATCAGTGTTTCTCAAGGGAAGCGCTACTAGCTTATGAGATAGGAGAATTCTTTATGCACAATTACCCCACTCAGTGCAGACAACCTACTAGCCTCCTCTGACAAGCTGGGGAGCCCCACTCCAGCTCCAGGCTTCAAGTATTAAGCATGGCTCCAGGCTCCCATCCCCCATGTAGCCCTTTCAGTTCCCTTTACTGTGTAGGAGCCAAATCTCCACCTGCCACTGCCTGCTTCTGGATCCAGAACCCAGGAGCCTATGGCCTCAGTTCAATCTACTGTTACATTTACGGTCCATGAAGATGCTGCTTCTCTCTAGGTCTGGCAATGTCTTATTTTTCTTGTTTCTTTTTTTATCTATCCTTTCTGGGCTTAGAACAGAATTCATATAGACCCAATATCCTTTAACTTCCTTATCAACAACTCCAAAATCCAAAAAACTCAGAAACCTGAAAATTTACTTTTAAGTATGTTACAAACTCATTTAATGGCAAACTACACCCTGAACTGATATGAGGCTAGTGATTGTCATCATTTACCTCCCATTGTATGAATATTCATATAATCTTCAAGAAATATTAATGTGCTATATTGTGGGGTAATACCCCAGACTCACTGGGTATAAACAGAACACATGGAATAACCTTTTGAAAACCCCCAAAAACCTGCATTCTAAAACAAATATTGCCCCAAATGTTTTAGATAAGGATTGTGATCTGTATAGCAAAGCACGCTCACTACAGCATCTTATCTTCAAGTCTCTATTTTTTACAACTGATTTTTCTAAATAGAAATTTAAAATCACTTCAAATATAACATTTTCAATGGATATTTTAGAATCTTCCATATAGTTACCTTTAGAAAGAAAGTATAGACCTTTGTCTTTTTTTTTTTTTTGAGGAAGATCAGCCCTGAGCTAACTACTGCCAATCCTCCTCTTTTTGCTGAGGAAGACTGGCCCTAAGCTAACATCCATGCCCATCTTCCTCTACTTTATACGTGGGATGCCTACCATGGCATGGCTTGTTGCCAGGCAGTGCCATGTCCGCACGCAGGATCAGAACCAGCGAACTCTGGGCCACCAAGAAGCGGAACGTGCCAACTTAACCGCTACACCACCGGGCCGGCCCCTAGACCATTATCTTTTTAAAAAGGTTAAATTCAGTTCCAACCATTCCAGTAACTTTCTTTGCATATGTACTTAGCTGTACTATGAGTGGTTGGTTTGTATGAGATGGTTAAAAAGATCAAAGAGAAAAGGTTTTTTTCCTTTTTTGTCTATGAAATTGCTGTTTATATTTTTTGGCCTGTTTGATATATGAGTGAAACAATGTTGTCCAACAATAAACCAGAATTTTTATTTTGCTGAGTTGTTCTTTAAAAAAACGGTTAAATTCAGTCCTACCAAAAAGCAGGGATAAAGAAAACTATTTCTTGGGATCCCTTCCAGTCCTAAGATGCTTTGTTTAGACAGAGCCCTTGGGATTACCACGTGTAGCGCTGACAGAGGGATCAGCTTCCCTTTTCCAGAGGCCCAGCCAGTTCTGTGTAGCATGTGCTTTGGTTCTTATCACAACTTTGATACACAGGATCTCAAAAAGAAAACGACCACCACAAGCCCCATGGGGCTCCCCTACTTGTTCCATCGCTCTACCAACTGGCATTTCACAACCAAGATTAATGGCTGATGCTGTGCTGTTTAAGAAAAGGAAAATAAATGATTTTACTTTAAAAGTTGGTATCTATTTATGTCCATCTGGAGTTGAAACTTCAAACAGATGTCTAATGGGAAACTAAATATGGAAAACGATGCGATGATCTATTAAGGCAATGAGATACAGCAAATAAGATATGCAGATATGGCAAGCCTATAAAACTTTAAAGGATGTTTTTTCAAAAGAAAGAACATCTATGTTCTCATTTGTTTGAACCCCACAGATTCTGTATACCTTTGTATAGATCATTTTTTTAAAATGGCACATTACTTTGAAAAACAGTCTAGCACTTCCTTAGAAGGTTAAACACAGAGTTACCATATGACCCAGCAATTCTATTCCTAGGTTTACACCCAAGAGAAAAGAGAACAATGTCCACCAAACACTCGTACACAAATGTCTACAGCAGTATTATTCATAACAGCTCAAAAGTGGAAACAACCCAAATGTCCATCAACTGATGAATGGAAAAATAAAACGTGGTCTATCCAGACAATGGGATAAAAAGGAATTAAGTACTGATATATACTACAACAAGCGTGGAATCTTGAAAACATTGTGCTAAGTAAAAGAAGCCAGTCACAAAAGGCCACATGTTGCATGACTCCATTTATAGGAAATGTTCAGAATAGGCAAACTTTGAGAGAGAAGGCAGATTAGTGGTTGCCTAGGACTGAGGAAGCTGGGTCTGGAGGCAAATGAAGAGTGACTGCTAGTGAGTACAGGGTTTCATTTCGGGGTGATGAAAATGTTCTAAAACTGACTGTGGTGATGGTCACAAAACTCTGTAAATATATTAAAAACCATTGAATTATATGCTTTAAATGAGTGAACTGTACAGTAATATGTGAATTATAAAGAAAAAGTTGGCAAACAAGCCACATACTTGAGGTAAAAAGACAACTGAGGCAGAAAACTAGAAAGTCTACTAATTCCAGACTCTGAAATAAAATTGCTTCTGCTCCAATTACAGAAGACAGACCAAGGACCCAGCAAATCTGAGGACAGTGGCCACACTAAAGAGCCCGAGGGTCCTACCGGGAGAGGACGAGAACAGTGGGTATTCAAAGTGATGCACAGGCATCAAAATTAGAAAGACATACCAAGATGATGTAAGAATCAGTTTTGTTTAAAAAAAGTCTTTTTATGTGTAAAAGATATGTATGTTCATGAAAAATAGGAGTTAAGTAGGAAAAAAATCTGTAAAAATGCAGCAAATAAAAACTATTCCAAAGATTTGAAAGTAACAGTGGTCCTCCAAAGAGCTTGGGGCAAACGGAAACAACCATTAAAACTCAGCAGAATACTGACAATGATTATTTCTAAGTGGTGACATTTTTTTCTTCTCCCCATTTACAATTTACTGTGTAATTTTTAAAAAGCCTAAAACTAAAGTTTCTAAGAGCTCATTTTAAATAAAGTTATATGGAAATTGAAATAATGATACCAAAGATTTAAATTAACATGTCAGAAAATAAGAAAGCAACTGGTGATTTTCAACATAGCTGTTCTTTGCTCTTCCTCCTATTGTTCACTGTTGTAAAGCTCTTTTACCAAAAACTGGATAAAAAGGACAGGACAAAAGGCTTTAGGTGCAAATTTCTAAAATTATATTCTCCTGAGAGAAAGGCGTACCAAACTATTCCCTAAAATAGGATCCAAAAATACTTTCTCTATAGTAATCACATTTACCCCTAATTAACAAGGGTCACCACCCAGTTTCAATAATTAACATGGGCCATATCTTTAACGCCCCTGATAAGCGCTGTAGCTTATACAGTCCAACAGTACTGTAAAAATAGTCAATCTCATTTTCATTTTTATTTGAAGATAATCTCTTTCACTTGAGTGTATCAAGGGAGAGAAAAGTTTGAAGAATAAAAAAATCCTTTAAGATTTCACCATATTCACATTTTTTTGTTTAAAAATTCCATGTAAATGTCATTTCCTAAAGCTTTTCTCCTCTCCATTTATACTAGTCTCAAAAATGTTACAGGGGCCAGCCCAGTGGCACAGTAGTTGAGTTTGCAGGCTCCACTTTGGTGGCCTGGGGTTCATGGGTTCAGATCCCAGACACGGACCTACACACTGCTCATCAAGCCATGCTGTGGCAGGGTCCCACATACAAAATAGAGGAAGATTGGCATGGATGTTAGGCAGGGACAGTCTTCCTCAAACAAAAAGAGAAAGTGTTAGTGCAGGGCCAATATTCCTCACCAAAAAGAAAAAAGTTACAGATTGGTGGCCACAAAGGGCATCAGAAAACCTCCCTGAAAAGTCCAACAAGGGTCCCAAGCCCCTCTGGATGAGGGGTGACAGTTCATTTCCCCAGGGATGGGAGTGTCAAACGTGCAAACTGATGACTGAC
This sequence comes from Equus quagga, assembly GCF_021613505.1. NCBI lineage: Eukaryota > Metazoa > Chordata > Mammalia > Perissodactyla > Equidae > Equus > Equus quagga. Next base: position 172,353,049 of record NC_060268.1, on the reverse strand, counting down.
AAGTGGACAAGGTGCTGGATGAGCTGGTCCCCTGCTCTAAATCTAACTGCCAGGGCCCCAGGCTTAATGCTCAAACCAGAAAGCCAGCCCAAGGGGTGCTCACCCTCAAGGCAAAGGTCGGTGACAGAAAGCCATACTGATCTTTCACTTTGTCAGCAAAGCCATTCAAAAGACACTGATGACAAATTTACTGGCTTAGTAAACTAATACCATTTTTGCTAGACTGGCTGCTCTTCCCTAAAATAAAATGCAAACAAAAACTGCTAACACCTGCTTTTAATCCACCTAATTGCCAGCTAAGTGATTTGTCTCTGAATGAGCAGCAGTAAAGAGTGTTCTGGCTCCAGTACCAATAAAGGGAAATGAGAAGTACACACTCTAGTCTTCTTTGGGTTCCTGTAACAAACAGAATATCAGTGTCTTCTTAAATTTGTTTTAATTTTGGTTTCTTAAAATTAGATAGTCAAACTCCCATAAAACCTGAAGCATAAAAATAACTATTTTTTCTTGTTTTTTTTAAACAATTTAACCCTCTCCCCAAACTTCTTCCCCATGAACCCAGCCTGGAAAAATATGTATTGAATTGTGGGGGAGTGGGTGCTCTTCCCTGTTCCCTGCTGTTCGGACAACAGGGAGGCAGCTCAGCACAGCACTACAGGACCAGACAGCCTGAGTCCGGATCCAGACCCCACGATGTGCCAGCCGTGTGACTTAACTCCTGCCACGCCTCCTTTCTTCATCTGTACACCAAGAATCCTAACAGTACCCACCTTACAGGGCGGTCCAAGGGATTAAATATGATAATCCATGTAACCCTCAGGGCCTGCCTGGCACATCACATAGTGATCAAGATAAGCTGGGACTATAGCAGAGTGTGACATCCCTAGATGCCACATCCCCACACCAATAGCAGACGTGATACAAATACTTTCATGGGTTACTTCTACCAGGCGGTGGCGCAGTGTGGTGAAAAACACCGGCGCCGGGCAATCTGATTATTTTGGCCTTAAGTCAATAATGTGGGCTTGGTTTCCTCCTGGAAAATGAAAAGATCACACTAGATCAGGGGTTTTTCTTTCTTAAAAAAAAACATTACAAAAGAAATACATGCTTGGAATAATCTCAGGAAATATAAAGAAAAGAAGACATAGTAAAAAGTTAAACCTCATCTTCTCAACTCCCCCCTCTCCAAAAAAAGGAGTTTTCAAACTATACTGTGCAGAGTCCTGGGGCCCCTGGAAGCAGAAGGTGGCTCTCCAGCAGAGGCCACGTGAGCAGGGCCCCAAGGAGCTCTTCCCCCCGTCACCACCTCAACCAAAGCAGCCCTGCTTTTATGCATCTTACAGACCGGATTTCACAGATTTTCAAACAAAAGTTCCACTACTAAAGTAAGGTTTGAAAACCACAGGGTTAAATTACTTTAAGGATATTATCCAGCTCTAAAATTGTATGATTCTGGTCTATTAAACCGAATCCTTATATTTACTATAATATTTATATCAAGTTTCCATACAGTTTCCTGAGACTTCACCTTACCTCTAGCTCAAGATCCTGAGGTTCCATTTCAGAAAGTGACAGCACAGCAATTTTGGTAACTTTACAGACTTCATGATCTCCTGGAAGTTTGCCCACCGATGCTTTCTGCCGAATTAAAATAAGCCACCATGGAAGATCTGAAACAGAAAAGTCAATGGCTGGTATCTATAAAGTGCTCCTGTCCTGGCAAGCTGGGGTGAACAACCTAACCACCACTAAGTGTGCATTAGATACAACCCTCCAAAATAAAGCACACAACCAAGATACAGAAATGGCCCTTAAACATGTGAGATGATGTTCAATCTCACTCACAATTAGAGAAACATAAACTAAATTGTAGTAGTATTGTTCTCACCCATTGGATTGGGGAAAATAAGAACATATGACAGCACATTCACTAGCAAGGCTGCAGGAAAATGGGCACTGTCATACAGTGCTGGGGGGAACACAAATGGATACAACTTTTCTGGAGGGGAATTTAGTGATACCTGCCAACAAAACATATGCACTTACCCTTTAACCTAGCAATCCTACTCTTGTGAATTTACCCTGAAGATACACAACACAAGAGTACAACACTCAAGTCTATTCATTGCTGCAGTCTGTAACTGCAAAATACCAGAAACAACTTGACTGCCCAGGTATAGGAGATTGGTTAAACCAACAACTATGGCACATCCAATCAGTGGAGGATTATGCAGCTGTGAAAAAGGAATTAGCCTCACTCTATGATAAGGAGTGCTTCCTGGATATCGTAAGTGGATAAACAGATATATTATTAATATACATAATAAGGATATAATCATATGGTAAGATATATTACCAAATTAAAATACTAAAGAGTATCTAGAATGTGCCACCCTTCGTGTAAGAAAGAAGATATGAGAAAATATGCATCTATTTGCTCATTTGTACAAAAAGACAAGAGGAGAGACATATTAGAAATTAATGAGATTGGTTACCTACAGGGGGTAGGCAGAAATGGGATGGAAGAAGGGGGAAACAGGAATGACATGGGATCAGGGGAAATGACAGTTCTCTGAGTTTTTCCCTTCTGTATACTTCTCTCAGAACCATGGTAATGTTCCACATCTCCTCAAAAATAAATATTTCAAATCAACCAGAATGTTAGGGGAACCCAAAATGAATGCAAACAGTAACCCAACTCTGCTACAGATGGAAAATATAACCACACTATATGAGACAGGGAAGAAAAGCTCATCTAACTAACTTTGAAAAACAGTATTTTATAAGGATAAAGACAAAAAGAACTGTATACAATATTGCACTCTGGTTAGTGAATTTGTTTTTCAGAAGGGTATGGGTTAGGGGGCCGGCCTGGTGGCGCAGTGGTTAAGTGCACACGTTCCACTTTGGCAGCCCAGGGTTCACTGGTTCGGATGCCAGGTGAGGACATGGCACCGCTTGGAAAGCCATGCTGTGGTAGGCGTCCCACATATAAAGTAGAGGAAGATGGGCACAGATGTTAGCTCAGGGCCAGTCTTCCTCAAAAAAAAAAGAAAGGTATGGGTTAGCAATTCCAAAACTACTTTATGTGTAAACACTAGGACTGAGCAAATAAGCAAATATTATTGAGGAGAATGGGGGCAGCAGGGGCGGGAGATGGTTAAAACAAAAGAAATCTTTAATAAATAGAAGAGAAAGAAGGAAAGAAAACACAGAGGCCCAGTAGTTATCTTTCCAACCCAAATTTTTACTTCTCACACAGAACATTTTTAATTAAATGAGAAACAGTCTATGAAAGACAGCATGCAAAATCAGTTTTTCAGGTTATAATGTTACAGTCTTACAAAACTACTACCTAGTTAGCACCAAAAATAAAAATAATTGCAAGTGTTTCAGGAATTTCTTATTGTAGAAAAGTAACATGATGGGTATATATTTCCCATATGAAAAAATATTTTTTAAAAAGATATACAGTATTTCAATTTCCCCTATTTTTTTCCCCAATATTAATCAACTCTCATTTTAGAGACAGTGCTTTGAAGATGTGCGTTAGGCATTTCATAAATGCAAATGTTTGGAAACATTTCATAATTCTTTATAAAGTAGGGTATAAATTTACTCCAAAGTTTCAAGACTCTTACAGGCTATTTCATTATTCATTATCATTACACATTAACCGAGGACCTCCCATGTGCTGAGATGTGTCTCAGGCATGGATGGATCAAGGTTACCAAGCACCTAACACTTAATAAACCTAACACATAATAAAGCACATAACACACTGCTGAAGGTCAAGACATTTGTTAAATAAAAAGAAATCCTGGGGCCGGCCCCATGGCTGAGTGGTTAAGTCTGTGCACTCCACTGTGGCGGCCCATCGTTTTGTCAGTACGGATCCTAGGCGTGGACATGGCACCGCTCGTCAGGCCATGTTAAGTCGGCGTCCCACATGCCACAACGAGAAGGACCTGCATCTAAGATATACAACTATGTAGCAGGGGGATTTGGGGAGATAAAGCAGGGGAAAAAAAAAAGAAAGAAAGAAATCCTTACCACAGGTCTCTTAACCTCACAGGAATAATTCCTATTTTACACTGAACAATTTAGAGTGTTGGCAGCTGACCGACAAGCCAACATTAGGAAGCCCTCCTCCTGGCTTACGCTTTCTTGCTGCAGTTTACTCTGGATTCATTCCACATTAACACTGCAAATTATGAGTTAATAAATTACAGCAATGACAAAAACAATGTGCATCATCAAATGTGATAAATGTCCTTCCAACAAACCGTTTAATGGTATAGCACCAAAATACAAAGTTATTAACTTTCAAACACAGAGGTTTTACCCCATACGCGAACTCACTTGGAGACCAAAAGGCATATACCTTTTTCCACAAAAACATTGGTATTGCCAACACCGAAATTCAACTTATAAACTCAAATACATTTTAAAATAAAATACGCATATTTTTACAGTTTAGTTAGCTACTCATACAGAAAAAATGTGAAAAACTCAGGGGCTTCTTTAAAAAAAATATAACAGATTGAACTTCAATATACCTCGGGAGTTATAATGAAGATTACATCTGAGAAAATATAAGGTAAATGATCTCAAAAAACAGGAAAGGATGTTGTAAACAGTGGCCTTCCCTCTTCAGAGAGGCTTCCGGTTCTGGACTTGGAGGTCAGAAGGCAGACTCAGATTCTAGCTCCATCACTCCACAGCACAATACTTACTGCGCTGATTCTTGGTTTTCTCATCTGTAGAACGGGATAAAACTGCCTACTTCAGAGAGTAGCTATGAGGATTAAACAGTAATTTTTATAATTCATGTTATTACTACAAGAGCTAATGTTACCAGATAGCAAAGCATACTACAAAGCTACAGTAAATAAAACAATGTGGTACCGGGATAGGAAGGGACAAATGAATGCTAGAATAGAACAGAAAAGACACAGACCCACGTATATGGGCATCTAGTAAACAATGACATAGAAGGAAGGGATAGCGTGTCAATAAATGGTGTTGAAATACATACTGAAATATTTGCAGATAAATATGATATGTGGAATATGATAAACCTGTGAATTTACTAAAAATCAGTGAATTGTATACTTTAAAAGGTTGAATTTCACGGTATGTGAATTACATCTCAATTTAAAAAAAAAAAACTCCTTCTAAAGAACAAAAGAACTTGTTAGGAGGTTTTCTTACTGGAGCAGAAAATAAAAAACTAAAAAGTGTATTTTCTGCCAAAGACAGAGGTTAAGCTAGGACAACCTATCAGTTCTTGAAATCTACCAACAATAGTGAAAAGATGTAGCTGTTTGGAGTACTGTTCAAAGGAATAATTAAAATTATCACAATAGAAAGAAAATGAAAATTTTGCATTGGACGCTGAGATATTTCCAGGCAAATCACTGAGTCTAGAAAACAAATAAACAAAAAACCTCATGGGAAATAACAGCACTCTCTATTCCTATAATTATTCTGCCTTAGGTCAAACAAAATACAACAACCACCCCCAAAAGCTTGGAAAGTCTGGCAAGAAGGAAAATGTGAGTTACAGAGTTAAATGATCCAAATATATTTTTTATAGTTTGAGTTTTGAGATTAAAAAAAACATAGAATGCATCACTATTTGTTTAGCAATCCCAGTATCCATCAGGCATACTTTCGTAGTAAAATTTTTTAAAGTACCAACGCAGGCTATTGTATTCACTTACATCACCCAGCAGGAAAAGAAACTTGCCTTAGTCAAAGCTGCCACACTGAGATACGGACACGCAGTGTAACCAAGTGGCAAAGGTAATTTAGCCTGGTAAGGTCCTTTGGCATAAAGATAGTTTTTCAACTTTTTAAACATATTACAATAGGGAAAAAAGTCAATTTTGTAACACTGGCTCTCCAGGAAAAGACAGACAAGGAAATCTGACTTCCCCAGCAAGCTAAGAAAACAGAGTAGGAAGCGATTATCTTGAAAAGTAAGCTAAAACAATAGTCCTGGAAAAGATTCAATTGTTTGCCCAATACAGTAACTGACTCATTAAAAGGGGATAAACAATTGTGGGGTAAAGATTTCCATCAAAAATATTTTTCATCAAATTTTAGTAAAAATAATGTTTTTGCTCTATTCACGACCTCACTTCTAGGAAGTATTGCATCTACCTATTTCTCGACATGGCTATCCATCCTACCAACATATAGAAAAGATAAGCATTTGATCCACCAATGAGTACCCAGCAGTCCTTTTCATTTTCATTAATGTTAATTATATAGGGAATATATGAATAGATTCCATTTCTTTAAAAAAGTAAACATTACAGATAAAACTAAGGTTCCCTTTGACCAGTACTCTCCCCTCCATGGAAATTCTTTAAATCTAAACCAACCCTGTCTTTGCGAGTTCTCTCATATAAGGAGACTATCAGAGATGCAGAGCAACTGGTTACCATTCTTGGCATTAGTCCTTTTAACTTGAGAGCTTAAAAAAGAATTTAAAAAAAAAATTTTTAACTTTATTTTTCATATGAAACATTCCAAGAGCTTTTCTTTGAGAATGAGCCACTGATGGGTATTCAGTGCTGTTTACTCTTTTTTTATGCAATACAGCTTTATCTAGTCTTTCCTAAATAGTCAATTTAGCTTTCATAGAGACAAGAAGTCTTTCTTTTTGCACTTATAGTTGATGGGCTTATTTCAACTATGTAATTACAATAGCGAGTAAAACAGGTATAAACAAGTTTGGGAACAAACACACGCCACGATCCACAGGAAGAAGGAGGGCTTCCCACCCAGTCCCCCACCAGCCACCAGCCTTCAGAGCATCTAGGCATCCACCAACAGGCGGGCATGTTGGTTAATCTGGTAAATAGGTTTAAGTGAGTTTCAGTTAACAGAGCTCCTACTGACAGAAATACATATGCAGCACATATTTCTATGTGCCAGACACTTGAAGGGAGTAAAACATCTGTATGGAAATGATTTTGCTTTTCTGGGTTTCTTTTTCCTTCTGGCTCACCTTTTCCAAAGACTGGTTCCTTTTTTTCTTTTTTTTAAAGATTTTATTTTTCTTTTGTCTCCCCAAAGCCCCCCAGTACATAGTTGTGCATTTCTAGTTGTGGGTCCCTCTAGTTGTGGCATGTGGGATGCCGCCTTAGTGTGGCTTGATGAGTGGTGCCATGTCCGCGCCCAGGATTCTAACCGGCGAAACCCTGGGCTGCAGAAGCGGAGCGCGCGAACTTAACCCCTCAGCCACGGGGCTGGGCCCCCAAAGACTGGTTCTAATTTGAACTGGTTCAATAGGATAGTTTGAAAGATTTTTTCTTTTTTTTGAGGAAGAGTAGCCCTGACCTAACATCTGCTGCCAATCCTCCTCTTCTGGCTGGGGAAGACTGGCCCTGAGCTAACATCCATGCCCATCTTTCTCTACTTTATATGTGGGACGCCTACCACAGCATGGCTTGTCACGCAGTGCCATGTCCGCACCAGGGATCCCAACCAGCGAACCCTGGGCCACTGAAGCGGAACGTGCGAACTTAACTGCTGCGCCACAGGGCCGGCCCCTCAAAGATTTTAATTTTTGAGAGAAAAAAGGGGGCTTATTTTTGCAGGATACAACCATAATCTATTTTGTAGGTTCTGTGTTGACTGCTTTTTTGAACACTTTCCAGTTTCTTTGTATCTCTCTCTAAACATTCATGTTACGACCAAAGGTAAAATAAAAAGAGATGGTGGGTCTGCTATCAACTCTCACGTGTCTACCTCCTTTAGCTTGCCCCAAAACAGCGGACTATGTTCCTGAGGACAAAGCCTCCCTTCACCTCTCCTAGGACCCCTACTCCTCAAGCTCCGGGAGGAGAGGCTGGGAAACCGCAAAGTGGAGAGCACCCGCGGCCTTAACACTCACAGCCAATTGCGAATGGAGGAGCCAGCACAGTAGAATTTATAATTATGTCCACATGCCAATAAACACTATCCCAAAGGGGCCAGCCCAGTAGTACAGCAGTTAAGTTCGCACGTTCCGCTTCTCGGCGGCCCGGGTTTCACCGGTTCTGATCCCGGGTGCAGATATGGAACTGCTTGGCAAGCCATGCTGTGGTAGGCGTCCCACGTATGAAGTAGAGGAAGATGGGCACAGATGTTAGCTCAGGGCCAGTCGTCCTCAGCAAAAAGAGGAGGATTGGCAGCAGTTAGCTCAGGGCTAATCTTCCTCAAAAACAAAAACAAAAAAACTATCCCAAAGACACAGGTGGATACCATACACTCCAAAGTTGCTTGTAACATGATATTCAAATACAAATATTTAAATTCTTGAAGGGCTTCTGCAAATTATGCCTCAAAGAGCCACTGAGGAGTCTGTATTTGCAACAGATCTATCGGAGGATGGAGATATGTCGGTAAAGAAGGAAAAAGAGAATTAGGAAAGGAGATTATAGTTGGCCCATCTTTCCCTTCTTCTGGGTCAAGCTGACAATAAGAATACTTACATGTTTCTGTCATTTCAAACTGACTGGCTGAACTAATATATTTAAGCCAAATGACTCATTGCTCTTTACATATTCTGAGGTCATGTTTAGGTGCATACAAACGTAAGACTGTTATACCTTCCTGGTGATTTGAACCTTTTGTTATTTTTGAAATGTCTCTCTCGATGCTTCTTGCCTTAAGTCTGCTTTGATATTCGGATGGCTGCATCAGTTTTCAGCATGTAGTGTGTGCACAGTTTACCTTTTTTCTATCCCTTTACTTTCAACTGTTCTGTACACACATAACCAAGGTGTTTGTCTTGAAAGCAGCTTATAGATGGATTTTATTGGTGTTCTAGTATGAAAACCTGTTTTTTTAATTATTAACTCCATTCATATATAATGTAATTATTAACATATTTAGGAATCTATTTACCATTTGTCCCACCTGTTCTACATACCTGTCTTTTCTTGTCTTTTAAATTTTTAAATGATCAATATTCCATTTCCCCCTTTATTAACTTTTTACAATCTTTTATTATTCTGTTAGTGGTTATTTTGTAGGGGATGATAACATGAACTCTAACTAGTACTTTTACCAGTTCCCGGACAGTGAAAGGAAGTTAGAACACCAACCTCTTTTAACTCCCTATTGCTACTATCATTATATATTTTAATTCAGCATTAATTTTACACCTCATATAAAGCCAAATTCATTTAAATTTACCAACATATTAACTCTTTCCATGGATCTTCATTCCTTTCTGCAACTCTACACTCCCATCTGGAATCATCTTCCTTTTTCCTGAAGAACTTTCTTTCGTATTTCTTTTAGTGTAGATACTGCTAGTGATGAATACTCTCAGTTTGTCTCAAAAGTCTTCATTTTCCTTAATTTTTGAAAGTATAAAATTCTAGACAGACACTTTGAAGATACCATTCCACTGTCTTCTGGCTTCCATTATTTCTATCAAGGCTTACTACATGCCTTTGAATTTAATGTGTATTTTTTCTTTGGCTGCTTTTAGGATGTTTTGTCTTTAGTTTTCATCAGTTTTATTATGAGGTGCCTAAGTGTGGTTTTCTTTATTCTTCCCTTGTAGTTCAAAGCACTTCTTGAAACTATGACTTGTATTTATAGTTGATTTTAGGAAATTCTTGGCTATTATCTCTTCAAATACTGCTAGTCTGTTGCTGTCAGAAACAATCTCTGACTAGTTTCTCTTGATCTCATTTTTTTAAACATATGAAATATCTTTAAATTATCCATTATATTATATAACAAACTATACATTCTAAGAGAATCTAATAATTCAGATATCTTAATAGCTTATCTCAAGATAAATTATGTTCCAATTTAAAGAATTCTTTTTTTTTTTTAAACAAATCTTTGGTAGAAATTTAAATTCAGACCAAAGTGTACATAAAACCTACTTCAATGATATCCATTGCATAAGCTATTAGTTGGCCAGTTAGCACTTTTAAATGAGTATGAGCATGAGCCTATAAAGTAGGTGTTATGCAAACTTACACGTGAATTTAAATTTCTACTAAACATATAAATTCATGGTATGTTTAACGTAATTTTTTGTGTTATTTTTAAAGCCATTTCTGTTTTTTTAAACTACACTAAGAGAATGCTTTTTTTCCCTAACGGAAATAAAGCACCACGCATCCCTGAACGTATTTCAGGGAGCACTGTACACCAAGTAAGAGGAATTACAATAACACTACCACCACAGTAGTGCTGCTCTTTCCTTGTCAGGAAGCTAAAAGCACATCACATCGGGCTTCTGATGCTCTCAAGTGACTAACGAGCCAATTATTATTTGTTCATCTTCCACACACAGTAACTACTCCATGTTTCTTGGCTGCTTGCTCTGTTACCTACTAAAGTTTCCTTAGTCTGGGTTTACAGAAAATGGACAATGACTCATAAGGAGAGCATCTAGGGCAAGGGGCAGGGGTTTTTTTGTTGTTTGGGGGGGGGCGGTTCTTGTGAGAAAGATTTGGCCCTGAGCTAACATCCGTACCAATCTTCCTCTACTTTATGTGGGAGGCTGCCACAGCGTGGCCTAACAAGTGGTGCACAGGTCTGTGCCCTGCATCTGAACTGGCAAACCCCGGGCCTCTAAAGCAGAGCCTGCGGACTTAACCACTATGCCACCGGGTCGGCCCCAAAGAGACAGTTTTAACAGGCTCCATTTCAAAAGTATCAAATGGTGGAATCAGAAACATATTCAGCTTAGCCTGTGATGCTTAGGATGAATTTAAATTCATCCTAATAATAAAATCTCTAATAGTGACCTGCCATAAAAGGAAATAATCTATTATACTCTATAAAAATACAAAACCTTTTGTATCTATAATAGTCTTAGAAAACTAGAAAAGTCTAACTTATAAAGGATCACTGGGCAATAATTTCTATATAAAAGTACATTTCCCAGCTAACTATAGCTTATCCTCCTAAAGAGCTAACATGTTTTCTTATATGTTTATTGAAAACTTTCAGATATAATATACTTTCCTATTAAGTACATTAAGTATACTAAGTATAATTGGGATTTTTATTCATGATGCAGGTTTGTCATCATGAAGATAAATTACTGCTTTGAGAAGTGACATAAGTACGCTTCAAGGTTGGAGACGATCTGCCCCCAGATTAGGGGACCCAAGCCCACAGGCTGTAACAACCTGATAACCAAGTCAATCTAATGAATGACCTTCAATTTCTGCTTGGATGGCTGATATTGGTCACATCTAAGTAAGTGAGAACTCATTATATTTATCAACAATCTCCTTTCTTAAACACAATTAGACCTGATAATAATTTGATTGTAATCACTTCAAAATGTTCAATAAGATAGAAAGTTCAAGAAGAATATAAAGGAGGAAATAAAAATAGAAAGCACCTTTATAGGTAGCCCATACATACAGCCAGTCACTCTCACCTTAACAATCCTCTTCTCTTTTTGATGCTAAAATCTTTTAATATCACTGCCATAGGAATCATTGAGGCAAAACAACTGGAGTTTAAGGATAAATGGGTTTATAACTAGAAAAATGGGATGACAGTGGAATAGCAGAAGAGGCAAGTTGGCCTGCGTCTAAAGTATCTCTGCCGGAAAATATAAAAATCAGCCAGTTAGCGATGTGCTCAGAAATAAGAAGAATGCTCATCTGCCGACCTTGGGAGAGCTCAGAATTATGGCTCACATTTGTCTGCCTAGTTCAAGCATTGCTCCTACCTGGGAGGTGGAAGCATCTGCACCAAGGAGACTGGAGCTCAGATTAGGGACAAGGGAGGTGGTGGAAAATTCTGAAGCACAGAGTGATGGAACAGGCTAAGGGGAGCCAAGAGAGGAGGTAAAGGCCATTCAGCACCTAGGTGCCTGGGGCCAGAGGAAAAGGAAGAGGAGGGAAGCAAAAAAGAGAGATGATGAGAAGATGCCAAAGAAAGGAATCTCTCCCACCACATACTGCCTTCTTCCAAGACCTAGAGCCGTTAATAGAATAGGTCAGCTAAACTACACTTAAAGAATCTTTTAAGGGTTAGCCACAATCTAGTCACCAAGAAAATCTCACCTCCAAAATAAATACTTCTGAGATCCTCATGAATGCCAAAATGCATATAAAATGACTGTATTTGAATTACATTTTAGATCATTTCTATTTTGGTAGAAATTTTATGTCACAAATAATACTGTTTCTTTAGAATACTTCCCTCAAAGCAACTTTAGTACATGAAAAAAAATCACCTGTAAGTTACCAAAAAGTAGATGTTTCAAATTTTTTAATTAAGAATAAAATCAGAATGACAACAAGCTACAATAAATGCTATCTTCTGACTTAAATATTTTTAATGGTTTCATTGAGATACAATTTATAAACCATAAAATTCACCCATTGTAAGTATACAACCCAATGATTTTAATAAATTTATAGAGTTGTACAACCATCATCACAATCTTTACATGTTTTTAATAAGGTGAGCTGTCAGTAGACAATAAAACAATCTACTTCTTTCACAGTGTAGTTGTACACAGACAATTAAAACCGTATTTGAACAGAAGCAACATCTAAAGGCGTGCCAAGAAGCAGGCCTCCAGCAGAGGCTGAGAGCTCCGCAGGGGTCCTGCCAGGCCCCTCTTCCCTTTTCTCCAGTGCCCCTGAGGAGTGGGGTTTTCCAATGGTTTTTTAGGAAAAGTACTAAAGCAATGCTAGTGACACTCAACTCATTCATCACTAAAATATATAAAATATTTCATGTCATTAGTGTCATAGCAAGAAAGGTGTCATAGATGACTAAAATCACACTTTTTAAACCATATGCATAAAACACTTTATCATTTTAACGATTGAGACATCTTCCTCCACATCAAAAGTGGAGGAACAGCAGATGGCGAGTAGCATTTTAATGAAGAGTTACTCGCGTGAACTGTGGCTGTTCAGTACTACAGGCAGTAATTCACTTAACTACTAAACCAAGAGCCTCCACTGCCAAAATAAGCAAGACTCCTGACAATTTTCTCTTCAAACTATTTCTGAATATATCATGGATTATATTCTTTTGCTTTTTATATTCAGATACGTCTTACCCTAACTGAGCTTATGCTCTTCTCAATCTTCAAAATCTTTAATTTAAAGAGGTTTTATGATCCATTTCAAGTCTCCAGCCTAAAGCAGTCTTTTCACAGATATGTGTGTGAAGACAGGCTCTCCCCCCAACATTACAGAAAATAAAGAGAGGAAAAACATCAATCATGTGGGCTTCTGCACAGCCGCTTACTCGGCCAACAACCATCTCTCCTCTCACCCCCTGCCCATCACCCTGGCCAGTGCAGATTATCTCTACTCATTTTTCAGACCTCAACTCAGACATCACTTCCTCGTGGAGGCCTTCCATCCAGGACCCCCAGCCCCACCAATCAGGGCCCTCTGTCATGTGCTTCACAACATCCCACATTTTTCTTCAGAAGCTTAAGTCTAATGATAAAACTATGTGATCGGGTAATTAACATCTGTCTCTAGGATTCAGTTCCACACTCCTCAAAGCTCTGGGTTTTGCTTGCCCTGCAACTCCCAGCACCGAGTGCAGGCCTTGGCACACAGTGGGCACTCCATAAATATCTGTTCAATAAACACTTGCTGAATTTTTTTGAATAGCCCCTGCACCAGGGGACACAGGAATGAGCAAGACAGACACAGCCCCCGTCTTGGAGTTTATCCTCCAGAGCGGGGACAGTCAAAAAAGAAGAAAACAAAAAATTAAATGTGTAATTACAGTTGTGATAAGAATTTGACTATCATTCTTATTTCCTCCTGAATACTATAAGAAGTAAAAACTGCTGATTTTTCATGGAGCTTTACTTTTCTTTCATCTATTTAACACATTACATGTCACTTCTACCTTCTGTTACTCATTAGTAAACCCCAACCAATCAAACCAAAGTCAGACCCATTCAAGTTGTGGGAGATGAACTACAGCACACGCTGACTGGGCGCGCACCTGCCTGCAAATGTCTGGAGAAGAGGCCGCCACACCAAAGAAAAAGCTGCGGATCTCAACGGCATTCCCTAGGCACCAGGGCTGTAGAACAATTTTTGGCAGCACTTGCTAAAAGGAAGGACAATGATTAGCAAAGGACACCACAGCCAAATAACTTTCAAGTTCTTCCACCACACATTTTGTGAAAGAAGTGTGTGGATTATGAAATATAACCTTCACTATATGTTACTAATATTTTACCACTAAAAACATTACTTTTTATAATCCCCACTATGTAGTCTTTTAATGACATGTTAATATCATCATAGTTTTAGCAAATATTAACATTTTTGGAAAAAACAGTCCAAGTTTAATTTTTGTTCAAAATCGTATAGATAGAACTTACATGGTTCTCTAGTGGAATATCTGACATCTCTAAGTTACTTTTAAAACTAAGGAAAAAAATAATAGCCAGCACCTATAGAATGCTTACTTCTATCAGGAACCATGCCAAGCACTTTGAGTTGTATTAAATCTCGCAATAACTGTATCAAGGAGGTGCAACCATCTTTGACTTAGAGTTGGCAACTGAGGCTTAAATGAAGTAACCTGACCCCAAGGCAACGGTGTGATCTTCGGGGTAAGTCCAGCTCTAGGCAGGTGCCCAGGCAATGCTATTCGGAGAATGGCCTATCTCACTGTGAAAGAGAGATTAAGGAGCAATAGTGGGAATTCTCTTTGACACGCTTTTGTAATAAGCATTCCAGTGGACATTAGGTTCCTGTCATGAGCTGACCTATGTCCCCTCAAAATTCATATTTTGGAGGCCTAAGCCCCAGGTGCCTCAGAATGTGACCCTACTTTAAAGAACAGGGGTTTTACAGAGGTAATTCACTTAAAATGAGGTCATTAGGGTGGGTCCTAGTCCAATATGACTGGTGTCCTTATAAGAAGAAATCTGGACATAGACACACACAGAGAGGAGACGATGGAAAGACACAGAGACAAGGTGGCCATCTACAAGCCAAGGAGAGAGGCCTCAGGAGAAACCAACCCTGCTGACACCTTGCTCTCGGACTTCCAGCCTCCAGAATTTTGAGAAAATAAATTTGTGTTGTTTAAGCCACCCCCTCTGGGGAACTTTGCTATGACAGCCCTAGCAAACTAAGACGGCTCCTAAATCATGCCTGCTTGCACTCCACAGAGCTCAGAGTTCAGTGACAGTCAGGAACAGTGGCAGGGCTCACCCACGCCATTTTTTGACTGTCAATGACATCTGTTCAAATAAATTTATGTTCCCATCTCACTAGGCAAGAACAAAAATTTGTGCATGAATATGTAGAGAATAAGTAGGAGGGAAACAGGAGTGAGTTTAAGCACAGACATTTTATACCCCTCCTCCTCTACCCCCAGAAGGTAAGATGCTCCCATGGGAAAAGGCACCTAAAGTGATTCTCTCAGTTCTAATACATACCAGGAGCACACCTCCCATCAGCCAAGCTGATGGTGTGGCCAGAGCAAGAGCTTTAACGGGGCACAGGGAGGGGAGAGGAGGAGATGAGGCGTCCCAGGACAGAGGATGAAGAAAGGGAAGGAGAGAAGAGTAAGACGGATGCTCAGAGGGCAAGGAGCTGGGGGTGGAGTGACACACCAGGGTGGAGCTGCAGCTCTCTCTGTGGGTGAGGGAAACAAGAGCAGAAGAGGGCCCAGAAAAGATTTTCCTTGCTTCCTCCCCACTCCCTTTCTTAACAGTCAAATCTTATATGAGTGATGTGACAAGAGAAAAAAAAGGTAGAGAGATTAGGAGAGAAAAATTGAGATACTTTCCCTGCCCTTCTTTCCTTTTTTTTATATTTTCTTTCTCCAGTTCACTCTATTCCCCACCTCTCCCTCTTCCAATTCATCCTACATAACAGGTACCCTCACTGCCTACCAACCACTTGTTTTTGGTCCAAAGAAAGGCAGGCAGTGCAAGAAGGGCAAGTACACACAAACGGGGACTGACCACAGAGATGACCATACTCTCACAGTATCATAAACTCATCAACCAGTAACATATTTGTCAGTCTCCCGTGGTTGTAGAGAACATCAGATCTTAGTTGGTTTGAGGGCTGAAGTTGGTTTGAGTATCACATAAGAGCAGAAATTCTGTCCTACTTACACAGAAACAGAGAAAGCCAAAAAGAAGAGAAGAATAAAGGAGATGTACAGGGAGAAGTGGTGGTCAGATACCACTTGCCCCCCCCAAAAAGTACTCTCAGATCTCATACAGTGTCCACTTCTTGGTTTTGGTCCCTTAGGTTCCTTATACAAATCTGGTTTTGCATAAGCTGATAGGTTTGTATCTGCAACAAAAGAGTCTCGATAAAATAGTGATTTATAATTTATTAAGCATTGTCAGGTATATTTATCTCATTTGAGACTCACCTCACCCTTGGGGAAAAAAAGAGGGCAGTTATTTTTACTCGTTTGACTGCTTACGAAGTAAAGGCTCAGGGACACTGTGGCCCCAAAGAACCCTTCCTGAAAGGCACGCCCCAGTGAAGTCCTTCATGCTGGCTCTGGGCTTGGCTGTGTGATTTCCTGTAGCCAACGTGATATTAGCAAGCTCAGTGACACAAGCAGAGGCTTGATAAGCCCTTGCACAGTGGGAGTTGTCTTCTAGCCACCACCCTGACAGGATATCCAGGCATCAAGGAGAGAGACTGAGTGAGACTGAGGACGCAAATCAGAAGCCTTGTAAGATGAGATACATGGAGAGAGACGCTACATGAAAGAAAACTGAGACACCCCAGGCAAACCCCCAGCTCAACGCTGCCATGTGAAATGACCCAGCCAACAGAAGAGAGAAGAGCCTCTCCGCCAATCCACAGACTCGTGAGATGTTATACACTGTTGTTGTTTTAGGGCGTTAGCTTTTGGGGTAGCTTGTCACACAGCAGTAGACAAATGAAATGGATGGTAAGTAACTTCCCCTATATCTCAAAGCTAATAAATAAAGCTGGAATCCAGGTCTCCTGACTGATTTCAGTGATTTATTCACTGCTCCAAGATGAGAGTGAAATTGAAGAAAAATAAATCAAAAGTTTCATACACTTCATTTAAACAATAGAAAATGAATTTTAACTCAGAACACTCAGAAATTATCCTGTCAGTATGTAAATGAATTAAAAACATATGTAAATGTGGACAGGTGGGAGAGTTACTAAAATACTTAGCTTGGTTACACAATGTCTTTTCTACTCTGTATTGAAAGAATTAAAAAACTACCAAAGACAGAATATACAACAATGCTCATGGCAGTATTATTTCTAATAACAAAAAAGAAACCATCCCCCAGGGGCCAGGTCCTGGCCAAGTGGTTAAGTTTGTGTGCTCTGCTTCAGCGGCCCAGGGTTCACAGTTTCAGATCCCGGGCGCCGACACGGCACCACACATCAGGCCACAATGAGGCGGTGTCCCACATGCCACAACCAGAGGCACTCACAACTAGAATATACAACTATGTACTGGGGGACTTTGGGGAGAAGAAGAAAAAAAAAAGAAGATTGGCAACAGATGTTAGCTCAGGTGCCAATCTTTAAAAAAAAAATCATCACTCAATGACAGGAAAAAGGACAAATTATGATATATTCATACAACAGTATAAATAAGGAACTCAAGTTTCATACATCAACATGGATAAATCTCAAAAATAAAGAGTTGAGTGGGGGAAAAAAGAAGTGAAAGAACACAAACTGTTTAATATCATTTATATAAAATCCCCCAAAGCAAACACTGGCAACATATTGTTTAGGAATAAGTATGTAATAAAAGCAATAATGAAAATCGAGGGAATAAGTACAAAACGCAAAACGGCAGGTTCTCCTGAAGGAAAGGAAGCAGGATACACTTGGAGAAAGGCAGAGTGAGGGCTCCAAAAACACTGGTTATGATTCATGTCTTAATCTGGGTGGAAGATATATGTGTGTTTGTTTGCAACAACCTATACCATATAGCTGTGATAAACATCTTTTCCTATCTAAAAAAAATTCCATATTAAAAACAACCAAAGAATCTAACAAAAGAAAATTAGATCATCTCTAGTAATATATGCCTTATTTATGACATCCAGAAATCAACCTAGCTCCAAAATGCTCAATAATTTTATCTTAAAAGAATAAGAAAGGGCAGGGACCAGCCTGGTGGCATAGTGGTTAAATTCAGCATGCTCTGCTTCGGTGGCCCAGGGTTCACAGGTTCGGATCCTGGGCACAGACCTACACCACTCATCAAGCCATGCTGTGGCGGTGACCAACATACAAAATAAAGGAAGATGGGCACAGACGTTAGCTCAGGGCCACTCTTCCTCACCAAAAAAAAGAATTAAAAAGGTAAGATTACAGAGATAGCTATACTCCCAAGTACAAAGCAATAATGGTAAAGCCTCCCACAGTTCATAACTCATATTAAAATTGATACCAAAGGAAAAACATTTAAATTTACTGTGTAAAATATTTCATTTAGTCTTCTTTAGGACTTTTTGGAACCTGCCTATATAACATCCATTTTCTCAAAAACAAAATTCCCTCTGAGCCCAGGGCACAGGTGCCTGTCCTTCCAAGTGAAAGCTTGGTGAATGACCTAGACCTTTCATCAATTTGCCTGCCCTGGAAAGGCAATTTGCATACTAAGAAGCCCATACTCTTCCCTGGTCAGAGGTGACTGCATCAGGAACGGACAGCTGATCCAAAGCCAACCAGTCCTGGTCTGCCACCTGCCTACCTATTCCTACTATCCTCTCCCTTGAAATCAGTGCAGTTGGCGTATCTTTCTATCAGAGCACCTACCACCATTATCAAACGATTATATACTTATTTCAATGATTACTCACTGACGTCTGTCTTCCCTCCTAAACTGTAAGCTCCATGAGGGTGGGAATGGGTCAGTTTTCGCTCACTGTGGTGTCCTACCAACTATCACAATTCCTGACACACAGTAGGCATTTGATAAGTTGTGTTTTTGGTTTTTGTTTTTTATAGGAAGAAAGGATTGTAATATTATGCCTCCCTTTCTCTCAAGTTTTATTTCATGAAACTTATATGGAAATATACACACTTTGGGCAAATCCAAAATTAAGGCACAGGAATCAAAGCCATAACAGAATCTACATTTATTCTCAAAGAAGAAAATGTCAGAATGCCACATTAAACTTGACAGGTTTAAGGAGTTACAGAAACATACCTGAATGAAGCTGAATTTTCCCAATAACACCTTCTACCAACCCCAAACAAATGGGATTCCAGGCAAGAAGTAGGTCAGTAGCTAAAATAAAATAAGACACAGTCATGAGAAAATATTCATCAGAAATCATATTAAAACAATAACTCTAGCAGTATATTAAAAAATGATCAATGTCCCAAAAGAGCAGTTATGAACATCCAGAACTGAATACATTACTATCAAGCAATTTGTGAAAAAGCATTAAATCTGAGGCCTGAATAAGACTAAGAACAGGGACAACTATGGGGAGAGAGCTGACATTCTGAAACTCTACTCAGATGGGAGGCAGTACTTTGGCGCCCTGCAGTGGAGGAAAGAGGCTGGTACACTCCAGGAGGGCAAATAAGAGGAGTATCGCAGGCCCATAGCCACAGTCAGCCCCAGATCCAAAGACAAGGCCTGAGAAACCACCACAGAGAGGTCCACTTACTGGATCACACTCTGGAAAATACCCTTTCCCAAAGAAGCCTATACCAAACAAAGAAATCCAGAAAGCCAGTGTTCTTATATGTGACATCTAGGGCAAAAACAATAGGAACCGCTTCCACGTATTGAGTGCTGGCTGTGTGCCAGGCATCCCAATCGGGGTTCCTCATCCGAACCATGGAACAATGATTTGGATGACTCTCTTCTCAATTCTCCCAAGAATGGCACATAACTGCTACCATTCTAGACACATAGTAGAGAAGCTAATTCATTACACACAACGGATGCCTGAAGACATTAGCACTTATTCTCACGTGGAACCCAGGTTGCAAAAGGCTGTTACATACACGGAGATAAATGCAACATTAGTAGTAATTCAACAGGTGGAAAAGATTAGCAAGAATGAAAACAATATTTCTCTTAGCAGAAAATTTAAATTACATTTTGACTATTACCATTTAAATTTTATTTAAATTTATAATCAATCTGTAACTCATGGGGTAATTACCGACTTAACAGTTTAGTCTCCAAATTAGTTTTCTTTTTCTTTTTCTTTTTTTTTTTTTGAGGAAGATTAGCCCTGAGCTAACTGCTGCCAATCCTCCTCTTTTCACTGAGGAAGACTGGCCCTGAGCTAACATCCATGCCCATCTTCCTCTACTTTATATGTGGGGTGCTGTGTCCGCACCCAGGATCCAAACCGGCGAATCCTTAAGCGCTGCGCCACCCGGCTGGCCCCTAGTTTGCATTTTGACTATTGTATCTTGAACATCTTTGTTGTTAATGACATATTCAATGGAAGGCAAAAAAAAGTTGACTTCACTCTAATGCAAGAATAAAAGTAAATAAGAAATGAATTGTTTTTAAGGCTGCTATACACATGATCATTTCTGATCCTGACAACTGTGTGAGTTAGGTATTCAGGGTCCCAGCTTACAGATGAGGACACGGAACCTTCGAAAAGTAACTTGTCCTACAATGGATCAAGGGCAGAGCTGTGACCTAAAGCCAGGTCTGCACGACTCACGGCCTGTGCTCTTAAACATTCCTGCTACAGGGCCTCTCAGAAGCTATGCATGGAACTAATCCATAAGACAATATTTACATTTTAAATAACATGCATTCTTATTATAAAAGTAACTCTGTATAAAATTGAAAAAAATATTTTATCACTCCAATCCCACCACCCAGAGATAACATTATTATTCTGCTACATTTCAGGTCATACGTTTGTGTGCATACCTAATTACAATACTGCAAATACAGCATTATATGCTAATTTTTTCTTATAACATTTCATGAGTGTTTTCTCAAGTCTTCAAAATACTCTTCAAAATTATAACTTCACAGCTGCATAATTTTCCACCTAAGAAAGCACTTCCTCACTCCTGGGCATTTAGGTGATTTCCAGTTCTTCCCTATTATAAAAAATACTGTGATAAATGAACGCCATGCAAATATTGTATTTACCTCCCTAATTAATATCTTCCGATAGACTCCTAGGAATAAAATTAGTAGGTAAAAACAAAAAAATTTTAAAGCTTCCAAATAGTACGAAATTTCTTTCTACAAAGGTTATAAGCAAGTTAAATTTCTGCCAAAAGCATATGAAAATGCTTGTTTTAAAGTACTCTTGTCGGTATTAGAATTTCTTTTTTAATTTTGCTAATTTGATTGCATCTATTGCCTAATAGGATGTTTATTTTCTTTTCGTTGCTAGTAAGATTAAACATTTAATTATAAAATTGGCTGCTTATGTTTCTTCTACTATGATTTTCCTGTTCATATCTTCTAACGATTTTTCATTATATTCCCTATTGATTTATGAGTTCTTTTTATATTAAGGACATAAACTCTTTGAGATGTTTGCAAATATTTTCAAAGTTTTAAATTTTTATACAAATCTATCATTTTTTCATTATCTTTATGCTTAAAAAGTTATTCCTTATCCAATATCAATAAGTATTTATTAATTTGATCTCATTGTTAATTTTTAAAAATCTAACTAAGCCCACTGGAATTCACATTGGTGTAGAGACTAAAAACACCCTGATTTCTTTTCAATAGGGAGTCATATAGGCTCCCTATCTGACTTTTCAAATAGGCAGGCCAAGTCTCAACATCTGCCAACACAGAAGTCCCTGGGCAGGAAAGAGGTCCAGCTATCTGTACCCTGCACTCTGACCTCAGGTGAACAGACCACAGTTGTAAGACTCTACCCCTTGGGTACCAAATGAGCTCTAGCAATATGGAAGAGGAAGAAAAAGTTAGAGCTAAAGCAGCCAGGGACAGTTACATAGAAGTGGAACTGCAAGCATAAGGAAAGCAGCAAGAAAATAATATAGAAAGAAAGAAAGTTCAAGGTTTGTTCTGGAATTTGTCCCTTCATTGGAGAAACACTTACCAAGTACCTGTCAGGAACCAGGCACTGTATCAGGCTAAAAAGATACAAAAACAAAGGAGCGAACAGTCTAGAACAGACGACCAACGGGTATAGTGGAGAAATGAATTGATAAAACTGGAAAAAGTAAACTGAGGCCAACTGTGGAGAGACTTGAATAAAACACCAATGAGCCTGCACTTCCTGGACACCACGGCAGGCAGATAATGACAGGACAAGACTGCAGCCAGGGATTCGCTGATGGCATTGAAAGGAAGTGGAGATTGAGTGCAGGGAAAGGAACTAGAAGGTATTTCAAGAGTCTTGACGTGAAAGGACCTGGAGCTAGCCTAGCTTGGGGAGTGGGGTGGGCAGGAGCTGAAGAATGCCCAGGAAGAGGTGAACACGAAACACCTCAAAGGAAGCTATACCAAGGACAGGTAGAGAGTAAATCAAAGATGGCATGAAACGTCTATTCTCTCCTGAGGGGGAGAAGATAAGGACATGGATGAGAAGAGGAAGAGGAAGCAAGGCAGAAAGGAAAGACAAGGTATACAGCAGCCGGGAGATAATGGGGTGAGACCCTCCTAACTCAATGCCCTTTTGCATCTTCGGCATTTCAAACCAGTGAACACATCAGCCATTCAAGAAAATTAAAATTTTAACTAGAAAAAAACTAAAAAGATGACCAAGTTTTGTGATCTAATGACTAAAAACAATAGTCATTGATAATCTTTGAGGTCCAGAGAGAGAACCAGGTAAATCCATTAAGACCGAGTTCATGATGGGATGATCAAGGAGAAATGTCTAGATGTAAGAACCAGAGGAGATATTAAAGGAGGAAAAGAAAATAGAAGATGATGAAATCAAAAAGCACAGGTGTAGTGGCTGGCCCGGTGGCGCAGCGGTTAAGTGCACATGTTATGCTTTGGTGGCCCAGGGTTCGCCGATTCGGATCCCAGGTGCGGACATGGCACCCCTTGGCAAGGCATGCTGTGGTAGGCATCCCACATATAAAGTAGAGGAAGATGGGCACAGATGTTAGCTCAGGGCCAGTCTTCCTCAGCAAAAAGAGGAGGATTGGCAGTGGATGTTAGCTCAGGGCTAATCTTCCTCAAAAAAAAAAGTACAGGTGTAATAGTTAACCTTGGAAAGGAAGGACACTACTGTTTTCTAAGAATGGAGGAAAAGATGAAAGGCTAAATATAGAAATGGAGACAAGAAGCAGATGAATGTATCAGATGGCCCTGACTCAGTAAAAATAGGAGTTAAAGTTATCTTTGCTTTAGCAGGGTGAACAACAGAGGGGAACATGGGGGTAGCAGAGGCTTGGCGTGGTGAGGGGAATCCAGAATGGCAATTTGTAAATGTTCTATGTGTGCTTGAAAAGCATATTTTTTTAACTCAGTATTTTCAAGAAAAAGAGTGTCAATCCATTAGTGGGTCACAAAATCCACTTTATATTTTGTATAAGAAGATAAACAGTAAGAGCAATGATACAGAATAGAACAGAAAATTGAAAAACTGCACCATGGAAAAGGAAACACTTCATGAAACTTTTGTTTCTGGAACATACATATATGTATGTGTTCACCAGGTCATGATTTTAAGTATTTTTCACTATGGACCTCAAACATTTGAACACACTATTTAACTTTGGGGTAAGGGCTCATAACATCAACTTTGTTGATTATTTTGTTCAACTCCTCTATGTATTTGCTAATTTCTTGACTGCTTAAACTAACAGTTTCTGAGAGAAGCCTTGTTTTTTAAAAATCTTATGCTTTGTGTATTTTTTTCCATTTTTTCCTTCTTAATTTTGCCTTACATTTTTTGAGACTATGTTGTCAGGCATATACAGATTCAGGATTATTATATCTTCCTGGTGAACTGCTCTGTTTATCAGGATGTAATAAATGCCTTTATTTCAAATAACGCTCTTTGCCCTAAAGTCTAGTTTGTCTAATATTGTGAAAGAAATATATTAAGCATAAAAAGGAATAAATATGAACATTGCTAATCCTATCGTATAACTTCTCCTATTCCCCAAAGCCTTAGGAACAAAGTCCAAATTCCTTGGAAAGGCTTGTAAGGCCCTGCATGGGCTGGTCCTATCCACCCTCCTCCTGCCTCCCACCCCCGGCATCCTGGTCTTCCTTCAGTCACCCAGAAGTGTGCACAGGCCGGGCCTGGAATGTTGCTCCACACCCACTTCTGCCTGCTCTTCATTCCAGACTCAGAACAAGGGTCACGGGTGTTCCCTGACACATTCCCCACTCCACCCACCCAGTAGAACTGATCAGGAGGATCTCTTTTGCAGCCCCACTGAACCCTGCTCACATTTCCATCATGGCACCTTCTTTCCGTTTAACGCACCTAATTACTGACTTGCCTGTCTCCTTGACTGAACAGGAAACTCACTGAGACCTAGAGTCATTTAGCTTTATGGCCCAGTGCAGGGTACACAGCAGGCTCCAAGATGCTGAATAGAGGAATAAAGGTATCACATGTAATGGAGAGGCAAAGTGAAGTCAGATAATTTGCAGTGAAAACATGCTAGAAGGGTTCACTATCTAAAGTGGCAAAGCTAAAGTCATCTGCTCTATTTCAGATAAAGGCATCAGGGCTGGCAGAGGTAAAGTGACCAACATTACACAGCTTGTCAAAATCAAAACACCATTTCCCACTCTCAGTCCAGGGCTCTTTCTAACATACCTCTACCACCAAAAGTTTCCCTACCAAATTCTCAGGTAACGAACATTTAACACTCTCATTTTATATTTGTATGGTGCTTTCAGTGCGCCACCATTATTCCAGCTGCACAAGCCAGAACCTGGGGACCAGCTCTGGAGGAGAACAGACAGTAAATTCAGGAGCTGTTATCTCCAGACAGGGCAGATTTGCATTTGAGATTGAACACAAGGACCAGTGTGTAGAGGACGGACAGGAGAGCACAAGCCTAAAGGCAAAGATTCAGGTAACAGACAGGAGTATGGACAAGGGCAGCCTGGGGCTGACTCTGGAACTGGAAGGCTGGACAGAGTCAAGACATGTGGGTGTGATGTGGGCACAGCCTGGTTCGGCATCCCAGGAGGAGAGTCCGAGCTCTACTGCAGTCTCTGAACCCTTTCAGCTCTGGTTTCCTCTGTCATAAATGGGAATTTCATCTAACTTCTAGGGTTTTTATGAGGATTAAATGAGAGAATTATGTAAAAGTGTCCAGCACAACGTCTGGCATGTGAATGTTCAATAACTTTCATCTCAAGTTGGGAAATGCATATGCATTTAAAATTCCAGATTCCTACCACTTGATAAATCTCCTCGAAGATATTTACATCAAGGGTCTACAATATGGCCTTAAAAAAAAAAAAGGAAAAGATTAAAAAGACAAAAACCCAACTTCAATATGCTTTTGACTTACTAAATCTTATGGTAAGGCCATCATTCCTGAACGCCTTCTCAGGGTAATACCGTTTTATGAAAATCTCAACGCCAAGATACGACCCCAGAATTTTGTTTCCTCACAGTATGAAAAATAGAGCTACAGCTCTAATGCAGCTCAAAACCAGACAGGCAGTCTCAGTCCCGGCAACCCAATTCCAGTCCAACCAGCAAACCAAGCACGACGGCCAGCTCCTCCCTCCTCTATGTCACCGACACTGGAGAGACAGAGAATCCAGACGGGGAAGAGTCTAAAGAGACGTAAAAACAGAGCTTGGGAAAAAGACATGGATATAGGTAAACTCTAGTTACGTATGAGAAAATAAGTACCGAGTCCTAAGTCTTGAGAAACCATAGAAGAATATAAAAAGAATATATAACTTTTAATCAGCAACAGAAAGATACCTGACAAAAATTCGACATATCCAATGGAAGACAGGAAAAGATGGTGGGGGGAAAAAAAAAAGAAGAAAAAAGCACAATAAATAGAAAACATAAATAAAAGGTAGAAATAACTCCTAATATATAAATAATTATAATAAATGTACCATTTCAACTAATCACTTAAAAGACAGACTACTAAGTCTCAATGCTTCTATCAGTTTATGTAATTCTATGCCTATTTCGTTTACCACCGTACACTTGTGGCCTAGCCCAGTGTTTGACACATAGCAGGCACTCATTCAATAGTTACTGAACCAAATGAATAAACGAGTAAAAGCAAGCATGAAAGAGCAAACCCAAGAGTGGATTTCTCCTACCAATTGCTTATTTTCATTGAATTTTTAAAAAATCTTTTCCGTTTACTCATTTATTTTTATTTTGCAGGGAAAGATTCGCCCTAAGCTAACACCTGTTGCCTATCTTCCTCCTTTTTTTCTTCCTTTCCTCCCACAAAGCCCCCGTACATAGCTGTGTACAGTTGTAAGTTTTTCTGGTTCTTCTATGTGAGCAGCCACCACAGCATGGCTACTGACAGACAAGTGGTGTGGTTCTGCTCCCAGGAACCGAACCTAGGCCCCGAAGCAGAGCTTGCTGAACTTTAACCACTAGGCTACAGGGCTGGCTCTTCACTGACTTTTTTTTTTTTTTAAAGATTTTATTTTTTCCTTTTTCTCCCCAAAGCCCCCCTGGTACATAGTTGTATAGTCTTCGTTGTGGGTCCTTCTAGTTGTGGTATGTGGGACGCTGCCTCAGCGTGGTTTGATGAGCAGTGCCATGTCCGTGCCCAGGATTCGAACCAACAAAACACTTGGCCGCCTGCAGCAGAGCGCACAAACTTCACCACTCGGCCACGGGGTCAGCCCCTTCACTGACTTTTAATAAGACTAACATCTTAAGTTTTTATTGTTTTCAGTTATTTATTTTTTTTAAAGATTGGCACCTCAGCTAACATCTGTTGCCAATCTTCTTTTTTTCTTTTTCTTATTCTCCCCAAAGCCCCCCAGAACATAGTTGTATCTTCTAGTTGTAGGTCCTTCTGCTTGTGCTATGTGGGATGCCACCTCAGCAAGGCCTGATGAGCAGTACCACGTCTAGGCCCAGGATCCAAACCAGCAAAACCCCAGGCCACCAAAGCGGAGGTGTGAACTTAACCACTTGGCCATGGGGCCAGCCCCTATTGTTTTTAAAGGAAACCCCCAAACACCAGTCTTTGCTATACAGCCACTTTTAATAAAAGCATTTATCTTTCAATAAATATAATAAATGATGAGCATGATTTCTCACAATGAAAGACTTACCTAAAAATTCTGGGAAACTTTAAAGTATCTTAAAATCTCTAGTAGGTGCCCATGGCTTCTCATACCAACAAAGAGACAAGAGAGGAAGGCCTGGGGCCCGCCCCATGGCCGAGTGGTTAAGTTCGTGGGCTTCACTTCAGCAGCCCAGGGTTTCACCAGTTCGAATCCTGGGCATGGACACAGCACCGCTCGTCAGGCCATGCTGAGGCGGCGTCCCACATGCCACAACTAGAAGAACCCACAACTAAAATATACAACTATGTACTGGGGGGATTTGGGGAGGAAAAAAGCATTAAAAAAAAAAATAAGAGGTAGGCCTGCAGCAGGCGACATAACTGGCACAAGAAGGGAGGCTCCGTGTGTCTCTGTGAACTGCTGTGCCTCTGCTGCCTAGTACAGTGCCTGGCACACAAGAGACACTTCAAAATGTGTTTGTGTATGTGTATTTTTTTAATCTGTTACTCTTCACTAAGGAAATAAAACAAGTTGGCGTTAGCAGAGTCTGTTTGTACAGATGCCATGTGGACGTAGATGATATTAGTCTAAGCATATGTAGCAACTATGCTTAGTAATGGAGACCATGTCACCAGTATTAATGGTTACTCTGAAGTGGAAGGCATCGGAATAGCAGAGAAAATGACCAGTGGGCTTATATCATTCTTCCACAAAAAACAGTTATTTGATTGATCTGCTCCAACAAACAGATTGCTTTCTAATCCTTCCTTCAAAAGGTATATTCCAATGTGGCATACAAACTTAAAAGAGAAACATTTGAAATTTGCAAACAAGTTTTAAAATTTAGGATTATCAAAGTTATCTAGTAAAGAGTAGAGTTCCTTACAAATTACAAAAGTATAACATTTTAGAAACAACGCCAAATTTTAATTAGTGAAATAATTAAAGTAACATACACTCAAAGACATAAGTATTTTGCTTAAGCTCAATGTTTGACCCATTAGGTCAACATTTCCACCCTTATTTCAGATCCATTTGGCAGTACATGGCTTCTATTTTCATATGCCCTCTTCCTCCTGATACACACAAAACAAGTGATTAAGTACTGTGTGCCTGCTGGGCATGAGTCATTCATTCCAAGAGCCCAGAGTGATGGCACACCCTTAGCCCAAGAACTAGCCTGGGTTTTGCACAGCTGCTGAAGTTTATAGGCAGTTTCACCTGTGTCATGGGGGAAGAAAAGGTGCCAGAGTATGCATAAATAATTGGATCCAAGTTTCATTTCCTGCTAAAGACAAAGGATATTATTGCTCTGAAAAGACAATCACCAAAGTCAAACAGATGAGGAAAACAGCTCTAAAATGAGGAACTGAAAGTTCCAATTGTTAGCTTATCCATGTTTCGGTTCTCAGAATTTAATCAGGCCAGGAAAACAGGTTGAGGATTAATTTGACTCAGGTGTCATCTTATAAATGCAAAGTTTGATACACCTTTCTCTGAACTCTCTAATGGTAATTACTTTCCAGCATTCAGCAAGCTAAAGAGCTGGTCCAATTTAGAAGTTTAGCAGCTGGTGACTTCTCAGTGTGAACTCCAACTCAATGGTTGTTGATGCTGACTGCTCATTACATCATCTGGGAGCTTTATAAAACTCTGATGCCTGGGCCCCACTCCTCAGAGTCTGACTCAACTTGTTAGGGCAGGGCCCTGGCACAGGTATTTTGTAAGTCTCCCCCAGGTTATTCTAATGTACAGCCAGGCTGAGAATTTCTGATCTAAATGATTATAGGTTACGAGATGGACCCTGTATCGGCAGCTTAGCTTTATCCTATCAGTCTGATTCAAAGACCATGCCTGTGCCGTGTACAACTTTAAATTCTTTCGTGTAATAAAGTACCATAAACTGCATAAAGATCTCATAATATACTGAGTTGGCAGAAAAGCTGGCGTAAGCTAGTATAAAAAATTCACTTAAAAAAATAACCCGAGGGGGCCAGCCCCACAGCCAGGTGGTTAAGTTCACTCACTCCACTTCGGCAGCCTGGGGTTCACCAGTCCCAATCTTGAGCTCGGACCTACACACCACTCATCAAGCCACACTGTGGCAGCATCCCACATAGAAGAACTAGAATGACATACAACTAGGATACACAACTATGTACTGGGACTTTAGGGAGAAAAGAACATAAAAAAGAGGAAGATTGGCAACAGATGTTAGCTCAGGGCCACTCTTCCTCACCAAAAAGGGGGAGGCGGGGGGAAGAGGCCTTGCATTTAAAAAAATAAATAACCCATAGAATACTTAAAAGATGAGATACCACCTAGGAAACGGATCTTAGGAATTCCTAGATTTTTCTATTAAAAAGGGGATCTAATTACAGTGCAGCAAGAGGGTCACAAAGTTTTGATCATGATCATGAAGGACATTAGAAATCATTTTCTAAACTCTACAATATCCAAACTAAAAGTTCTGACTCTCCACCTGAAGCATAAAGTCCTAACTGTCGCATCTCAAGAAAGACCCACTGCAACTCAAAAAAGAATAGAGGACAGCTAAAGAGAAAGAGTTTCTTGAAAGGTGAGGACATCATTAGGTCCGAGAGGACCATAAGATTATGAAAGGCGTGGACTTCACAGTACATTCAGAATACTGGCCTAGGAGACACACATTTAAAAGACATAGTTTGGGAATAAATGAAGGGAAGTACAGCTTAAATTACGACTTTCCAAACTCATTACCTTAAGAAGCTAAAACTATAAACAGTTGAAACAAGGATTAGATAAATCCATGGAAAATAAATTCATCACGCAACACCCAAAAACATAGTAATATGTTGGGACATATCCCTCACGCCTTTGCTATCCCCAAAACTGTCCTTTGAAATAACTTTCAGAAATAGGTTTCTGAGAGCTAAATCAGAGCATAGTCAAGCTAACAATTGGTATTTTCCTTAACTCATTTTAGAGCTCTTAAACAAGATGCACAAAATTAGCACTTCGATCATTAAAGAGATGCAACCTTTCTCCCCACCGGTGTTTAAATAATTTCATAGCTTTTCCTGAAAACTTTGCTCAAAACTAACTTACTCTCTTCCATCTAGGATTGCTGTAGAGTCATTCTGCCGCCATAGGTCCTTGCCAACAAAAAGCTCTGCCTTCAAACCCACCATCAGGTCTAGGATTTGCCATTTTAGTTGGCCTCAAACAAACTGCTTTTAGATCAAACAACAGGGGCCACAGCACAGTGTCCCGGGAGGGGAGCGGGTACAGGGGAAAACCAGTACCATTTCAATCCGGCCAGTCAGGCACTATTCATTCCTAAAAGTCAATCATTCATAAGCTTTTTTTTTTTTTTGAGAACCCAATTAGAACGAAGGCATTGTGCATACAGAGAGTTATTTCTGGTATGACAAAAAAAGTCCATGAAAGTCCACAAATGCAGACAGCCAGTTTCTTCCAGGCCTTTCCCTTCACAGAGAGAAACAATCACAGCCTATTTACAGCTGGAAAAAACTTCACAGAATCAAATAAAAAAGCACTTTTCTTCCCATTTTCTTCATTAGGCTTTCACCATCTTGGGGAAAAAAGACAGACAGACAGACACACACACACACACACACAGACCTCAAACCTCAAGCCCCAGCTCAAATCTCTCACCGAACTGTCTTAGAGCTCTATCGCAGCACCTGCCACTCTAGCATCCTGTTGGGTCTCTCCTTATCGGACCACACTCTTGCTAGGGTAGAGACTGTTTTAGCCATCTTTTTATTTTGGCACAATGCCCAGCAGACAGGTCTTCAATAAATATTTGTTGAAAGAATAAATTACTTCACAGAATTTCAGACTTGATATAATTTGGAAGCAGAAAGAAATAGAATACCAAATTAGTTAGATGGCGGAGGTGGGGCTGCTGCTTTGAGAAAAGGGAGTAGTAGCTGAAAGGCGCAAAGAGGGACAGAATAAAGGCACTAGCTACTAGACATGAATTCTGGAAGTCAAGAAGCACAACCGCCCAGAAGGAGACTAGCAAATTATTACTCTGCTAACCTCTGATCTGCCCACCACAACTACTCCCCGGGGCAGGACGGGGGAGGTATCTTATGATGGAAATAGGCATAAGGCAGAAAGGCAATGTATAATGATACTGTGAAGCATCATTAATATGATACATGCAAACTACTATAATTAAAAACATTATGGCATGCTTAAAATTCTCTACCGGTTAGATGTTATGACTGTTTCAAACTGCATATACTGACCGCTGCAGAAACCGTGGAATTTGAAGTGCAGTGTAAGTGAAAAGCTGTTTCAGCGAACAGTATGCATAAAGAAAATGAATGTACTTTTACATATCCCACTATCAAGTGTAAGAAATGCAAAGTTAAACCTGAAAGAACCTGAAATTAAAATGAAGCAACTTAAAAGAAAAACCACCAAGGAACACTGACCTAAAATCAACCCGTATTTCACTCAAGAGCCTTATAAAGCAGGCAGGCAGGCGTGGATGCTTTTTTGTGAATGAGAGCAGTTCCTTTAAGGGTCTCACAGCAACCACAAAATGAGTCATGCTAGCAGAGCACGGGATTTAATTAAGATACTCCCAGTGTGTGTGGTGATAGTACTATAACGCTAAGTGTTCAGTGTTTATCCTCACTTTCAAAATACTATTTCTATGTGATTCCTTAATGTATTATCAACAGCTACTACTAATAAAAAATACTATTTCTCTATTTTGTTAAACATACTGTAATTCAAATGCTCTTCTCAGCTCAATTATGGTCAGTTAACACATAATGATAATGACAGACTAGTTAATGAGTAATTTTTTTTTTTTTGAGGAAGATTAGCCCTGAGCTAACATCTGTTGCCAATCCTCCTCTTTTTGCTGAGGAAGACTGGCCCTGAGCTAACATCCAGGCCCATCTTCCTCTTTATACGTGGGATGCCTGCCACAGCATGGCTTTTGCCAAGCAGTGCCATTTCTGCACCCGGGATCCAAACCAGCGAATCCTGGGCCACCGAGAAGGGGAATGTGCGAACTTAACCGCTGCCCCACCAGGCCAGCCCCATGAGTAATTATTTGTTAGAGGTTCTATGACATTGCTGTTACTTCTCAGACTTAGGTTTGCAAGACTAGATTTTAAAAGGTTATATTTTAAAACATATTTGTACACAAACAGAACAGTTAACAAAAAGATACACAGATAGTAATACAGCTTATAAAGATCTAACACATTTAAATCCCCATAAAACCACACTAAGGCTAGACTACTGAGAACTCACTGAATCAATAGCAGAGCCAAACTCGTTGGATTTTCCAATAGTCTAGCATCTATCTGCAAACACATCAGCTAATTTTGTCATCAATGACAAGGAAGAAAATCAGCAAAAAGCAACTTTTTTTTTTTTCTGCCTAAGAGCCAGTTACAGGAAAATAAAATGTCTTCAGGTCCCATTTATTTTCATTTAAACAGAGAACAGATTTATTGAATCCCACAGACGTAAAAGTTAGTCTCCCCTTTACTGAATAAAATGACAATGAGAAAGTGGCACGATTTTTTTAGCTGGCAAGAGAAACAGCATTCTAGTCTCCTGTTCTTATATTCTCCATTTAATCCTCCCAACAACCCCTCTGCTGCTCACAGTACACAGGGTCGACCAGGGACTACAATGATTTCAATTCATTCAATATATTTTTACAGACGACCTGCTGTGAGCCAGGTGCTGGGGATATGGCGAAGAACCTACTTCTTCTCCACGCTTGGGCGGCTTTAGGCGGGGCAGGTAGGACAAGGGGGAGCCGTGCTGCTGGGCATCCTGGAGCAGCACCAACGCAGCCAGGTTCCCGAAAGACCAAGCCGTCAGGGCACCCTGGTTTCAGGCACCTGCATCCTCTACCCTAACAGGCCTTGATATTGCCTCTCCTCTGAAGCCAGCCTTTCGCAAGTCCTGGCCTCTGCTGGCTATGGCCTGGTCAGAACACAAGCATCCAGGAATCTGTGCTTCTACAAAGGTTCCTTCCTTCTTTGAAGCTGGTCGCCCTAAAGACTTTTTCTCCACACATTCCTTCTCTGCTTTCTATGCTCTGAAAGGATGCCTGTGAAATTGGATCTAGGACTCTCACAAAACTAGACTGGAAAGGCCTCAGGTTGCTCATCATTGGCTGAAATAGTTCCCATCCAGTACATATCAATGTTTCTGTTCAAAGATCTACCCTACATCTATTCCCTTCCCAAACTGCAGATGTTCCAAAAACTTAAGAAGAGAAACCGGATAAACTGACCAGAACTAGAAAAACAACTAGTCAATCTATTATATAATGACGTTCCCTGTAACTATATAAACTAATTTTGCAAGAAAGGAGTCAGGGCAGGTGTAGGGTCAAAGAACAAACCAGTAGTCTCCTTATCAGCCTTCTCATTCT
Organism: Equus quagga; assembly: GCF_021613505.1. NCBI lineage: Eukaryota > Metazoa > Chordata > Mammalia > Perissodactyla > Equidae > Equus > Equus quagga. Next base: position 172,319,460 of record NC_060268.1, on the reverse strand, counting down.
ATATAGATCCTTCCTCAATGTGTGTGCTATTACATTTGAGAGACTATTTTATTCTCTATATAGGCTACACTACAACGACTATGATAGCTAAAGATACAGCTCAGATACTATTCATAAAAATATAAAACCTATACCTTTGCAGTCAAGAAGGTAGAAGGTTTATAAAATATTTTTGCCAACATTGACGAAAATTTGGCTTTGGAGTCATACGAGGTTAGAAGCCTGTCTCTCCCTCCTTGTGAACTTGGATAAATTACTTCTCTATGCCTCAGTTTCCTCATCTGTTAAATGAGGATAACAATAAAATCCACCTCCTGAGATTTATTGTGAGGATAAAATTAAACAGTACATATCAAAGGCTTAGAACAGTGTCCGGTTCAGAAAAATGCTCAATAATAAAAGCTACTGTTAATGTCTACTATTAATCTCAGTTGACAATGTAAATGACAAAATATGCACAAAAACTCCCCTCAATCTGGAAACCCCAATTCCAAAAATTGTCATCAGTCCCCTTAGCAAGACTCTTTTCTTTTTGGAAAACCAAAGAAGAGGGGAAAAATCTTTGGAAAGATGAGTCTTTTCTACTTGTAAGCATAAAAATAAATGTTCATAAAAATAAACAAAGACCTGTTCAGTCCAACTGCTAGCCTGTTAGAAATACAAAATATAGGGTAAAAAGCAGTTCTGGGTATAAAACTGGTGAGCTGTTTTAAAGAAAGTGAAGACTACAAACACTAGGAAAAAACCTGATTATTCAACAACAACAAAAATGGTTAGATTTTTACAATATATTTAATAATTAATTTTTAAATTAAACGCCCTATTAGATTTTGTCACAGTAATTTGTGAATTTTTAGCAAATATGATTTTTTTAAGTTCAAAATCTTTTTTTAAAGTAAATACCAAATGACATAAAACTCTAAATAAACTGAATAGTTTCATAAAATATGACTCCTGAAGAGAGAAGCTACATGAACTTCAATTCCATAACTATAACTTCTCATTCAAAAAAGTTAACTGCATGACATACTAAAAATAATTTCATTGTCAAAAAATAACTAAGAAGAACAGGAACACTTTTTTATGTTTCTGTGAACTCTGATGGCTAATATCCCCCCCCAAAATAAATGTTCACTGGCATTCATCAGAGTATCATCTCTCTCTATATAGTTTACGTGCTTATGAATGTTATGTCTCCGACAGATGCTTTACCATCTTTCATGGTCACTCAGTCTCAGAACAGAAGGACGCAGGACGCAGCAGTAAATTATATAACACCGTCATATCAGACAAAGCCACAGGACTAGTGGAAACAATTTTAAGACTGAAGAGATAAGACCATATCACCCTTCCCCAACAGAGGACTGTATTATATTCCTTTTCAAGTCTTTAAATTACAATCCTTATCCTCAGATAGTAAAACTCCTCTCTCAGGAGATTACTGAATGTTTACACAGTGCTTCATCATCTTCCCTGGTAGAAAATAAAACCACCTAAATATTTTTTTCTGGTGGTATTACCTTGCAATAGACATAAGCATCCACCAAAAACTAGTGCTTCGTATGAATACGGACTACTCACTAACCTTAAAAAAATGGAAACACCAGAAAAAATAATACTCAACTATTCAGCTAGAAGAGAACCGAAAAACTTTAAATAATATTAAAGAAGAAAATAAATACTACCACAAAGATTAAAAAAAAAGGAGATGCTAAATCAGATAGAAAAATAACACAAGTGGAAACGCACCTTTCCTCCTATTTTCTCACTCAGCTGGACAGAGATTTTCCGCCCCAATTAGAAGATATTCAAAATAGAGCCTAAAATGAGTAATAAGCATAACTCAACATCCTATTTTTATGGCAATGATTTTACTGAGAGAAAACTTGGACTTAAATTTAATTCAGCTCAACTCAACCAAAAATGCCTGCTGCATCCTAAGCAGGCTAAAGCCCAGATATACCGAGACGAGTAAAGGACAGGCCTTGCCGTGGGGGATGCACTGTCCACTGGGGAAGAAGGAAGCAAACTATTACTAAATGATGCAGTAAGGGCTACGATCAAAGTGTGTACTAAGTGTATAAAGCACCTGGAAACACAATAAGGGAGACCAATAATCCTGCCCCAAGGATGCAGGCTAGGGTGAGCACAGGGTAGGGGTGGCATCTGAGCTGGTCTTAACAGAAGAAACTAGGCAGGAAAGGGGGCTAACAGTTACAAACATTCCAGGCTAAGGAAATGGTCATTTTAACCTTAAATATCAATACCGATTCTTCTGATATCTCTAGGAAGAGGAAAAGTCCTGTTTCAGGTTGTTCAATAGCCACAAATACAAAAACCACAATGCCCGCAGGCTTTTTTGGCCTCATAATACTCCCCTTTGGAAAAGAAAAGGACTTGGTCAGTAACCTATTCAGCTGAATATCGAATAGGAAACAACGAATGATTTTAAACGCTTTCACTACAAACAGCAGCAAAACTGGCCATAAAAGTAGAGGGGAAAGGTCCAATAAAATGAAGAGACGTTTAAATGATTCTACAGAAAAAGACCGGAAAGGCACTTACCCAATTAAAATACCATTATGAAACAGCCATTCTTTAGAAAGGACCCTGAGTGCCAGACAGGACAAACTATCTGGTCAAGTCCAGTGCGTGGGATTCCTTCTTCACTGGCTCTACTTACACACCTGCACATCAAAATGGTTACAATGGCCTCTTCCCTCCTCCAGACTTTCGGTCTACTTCAGTCTGTGATCTGCAACATCCTAAGAAGTGAGATAGACTTAACTGCAAGGACTACAGCCATTTCATTCAGAAAAAAGTTTTTAACTTGACTTCTGATGTGGACTTTGGATATATAAACAGTGATTCAAACCGTATGGCTTAAGCCAAAATGCAGGCCCAGGTTACTCTGTGAATACTCCTTGAAGGCTTAATTCTGCGGCTCATCTGAGCTTCTTCAGCTCACAAGTAAGGGTTTAAATGCTTCCATTGAAGGGTAAGTCCCCAGCCAGCATCCTAGAAGAGTGGACTCACTTCACTTAAGGGGAATAAGTTATCCCCAAGCAGCCATCAGAATTGGAGAGCCTACTGTGTACAAGAAATGAACTTAAACCAAACAGAATGACACACAATTCACATAAAGCCCGTCCTATTCAGAGGACTCTGGTGGCCACACCTTGTTCCATATAATTCCACCAGCTTGGATCATCTCTGTCAATCTTAGGGGCTAAGAGAAAGGAGACAGCGGCCCTACAAATGGAGACAACCCAGTCCACTCTATTTATACACACCTCAACTCACCGCCGAATACACAGATGACCACCCAGAGATTTCCTGAGCATTTTTCATGCAACATGTCAATTCTTGTCCTCCAAGACGTACATGAACAAATTGGTATTGTTTTAAAAAACATCTTCACTATGTACAAGGTCTAAAAAGCCCAATCCTCACTTTGTAGTTGAAGAAATGAGGTGCAGAAAGTGTCCTGCCGAAGAGCTGGATGGAGATGATCTCAAGTTCCACCTGGCTGGAAGAGATAAGCTCTTAGAATCCAAAGAGTTGGCTCCTCGGCAGCCTAGGAATTTTCAACCTACGTTTCTTTAAGCTGCACCTGAAGCCTTACCCAAACTTTGGCGAGGAAGTGTGGGGAAGAGCCAGGCAAATGGTCAAATCAGGAGAAGCAGAGAGAAGAGAATGACTGGAGACCAGCCAAAATTAGCCTATTTACAACAACTTCTGCCCCAAGATCATCAAGACCCTTACCTGGGTGCAGCAGTTTCTCCTCTATTCTGAATAGAGGCAGTAAAGTGTAACAGCAAGAAAATACACCCAGAGCCTAGGAACAATAAGATCTCCTTCCCTGCTCTAGCAAATTAACTAGCAGGCCTCCATAAGAAAGCACTGGGCCCTGCCAGGTTCTGGGGGCCAGCTCTACCCTCTCCATGACCTTGGGCAAATTACTCAACCTTTCACACCTGAAAAAGAGGATTCCCCCCCCCCCACCCCCGACTTTGTAAGCTTGTTATGAGGTTCGGGAATAATATATTAAGGAACCACGTCCTTGGAAACCATCCTATAAATGTTCGCTGCCATGATACAAAAAAGCTCATTTGGACCTTTTATACTTTTCAGTTAACACCTACAGTTTTGTCTAGATTACATATAAGAATTACAAGTACACTGAAATGCTCTATTTCTTTAAAGAACTCTATTCTCCGAGCAGCCAAGGCCCAGCGGTTAAGCTCCTCCGCTCCAGTTGGGCAGGATGGGTCTGCAGGTTCGGATCCTGGGCGCGGACGTGGCACCGCTCATCAGGCCATACTGAGCCCTCTCCCACATAGCACAAGCAGAAGGATGTACAACTAGAATATACAACTATGTACTGGGGTTTGGGGGAGAAAAAAATAAAAAAGAGGAAGACTGGCAACTGATGTTAGCTCAGGGCCAATCTTCCTCACCAAAAAAAAAAAAGCATACTTAAAAAAAAACCCTCTATTCTCACTTCCCCTAAAATGAAAGATCTGAGGCGATTAGGAAAAAGGACAGGCAACCTCAGAGGCGGAGGTGCTACCAAGTCCCCTCACAAAGGAAACGCGCCCTGGACCGTTCTGTTTATAACTCACCACTGTGAACTAGTTTTCTCAACGCAAACTAATCGGTGCAGACTCGGGCAGCTCATAACAGCTTACATGACACCCAGGCACGGACCCACAATACATCCTGTTTCGCACAGTACCGAGTCACATAAAAACACTCGAAGTTCAACACTGCAATACAGCTTAGCTGTACTACTGAAATGAAAGAAAAGGTGCTTTACGCCGGGTGCCTGTGAGGTAACCAGAACGATTTCACGCCTTTAATAAGAAGGGACCAGAAGCGCACAGATGTCAAGAGGGGATGAAGCTCCGGCAGGACGTTCCACCGAACCAGCGCGATCGCTTCTGGTCTGAGATCGGGATTCGAACCCAGAACCTGCCGCGAAGGACATCTGAGAGGCCCTCAAGGCCAGGCGCACCTCAATCGAACTTTCCGGGGGGCGCCGGCCCGACGCCGTCTCGGGGTCCTCGGCTCGGGCGGGTCCGCTCTCCCGACCGCCCTCCAGAGCCATGTCGGCGCGGAGGCGCGCTCGCAGGGAGAGGGTCGCCGGCCCTTTGTCCCCCGCGGAGGGGCAGGAAATACTGACAGCTCGCGCCCGCCCGCCCCGCCCCGCCCCGCGCGCAGGGCCGCAGGCGGCGCCCGCTCGGCTGCCCGGGCTGAGGGGCCCGGCCGCGCCCCCTCCTCGCCCCCCGCCCGCCCGCCTCACCGGGTCGGAGCTGGAGGCCGCCGTCGCGGCGGCTGCACCACAGCGCGCGCTCGCCCTGCTGCAGGATGTAGTGGTCCTTGGCTTGGAAGAGCTCCATGCCGGCGCCGGGCGCCGGGGGAGGCGGCGTTGGCGGCCCGGGCGCGCCCGCGTCTCCACGGCCCCCCGACCCCGGCGGCCCGCGGGGGGCGCGCGGGGCGTCCTCGTCGGCCGGGGCCGCCAGAGCCCACGCCTCGGGGAGCGGCGGCTAAGGGAGCGCCCGGCGGCCGGACCCGCGGCCGTAGAACGCGCGGCGGCGGCGCGGCCTCTGTCGCCTCTCCCCCGGCCCCGCCCCTTGCCCGCCCCCCCCCCGGCTCCGGCTCCTCCCCGGCCCCCCCCTCCCCTGGCTCCTCCCCCGACGTCCCCCAGGCCCTTCCCCCTCCCTCCGCCTCTCTGCTCTCCTCGCTGCCCTTTCCGGCCGCCTTCTCCGGCTTCTCCCGGGTCTCCCGCGCGGCTCGTCCCCGCGGCCCTTCCTCCTCCCTCTTCTCCTCCCCGCAATTCCCGCTCTTCCCAGGCCCCTCCCCCGGCCGTTCTCCTCACCAGCGGCAACCCCGGGGCGGCGGAGTCAGGCTGGCCGCCCTCCTTCCGTGCAGCCTTCGGAGCAGAGGCCTGCTCATGGGGCCTCCCCACCCATGCTGGGGGTTATTCGTTCCTGTCACCAGCGCTGAGAAAAGCCAGGCCGACACCCCCAATCCAGCGTGAAACTCCCTCCTCCCGGGTTTGAGCTGTCCGCAGAGGGCCAGACTAGGCTAGCCAGGAAATGCGACCGAGGGGCTGGCTGCGGGGGCTCTGCGCAGAGCGGGGCGTCTTCTGTTTGGGTATTTCCTCCTAGAACCTTATGACGCTTGACAACAGCAGGCATTCAATAAATGCACATCAACGAGGAGCATGTAACAATAGAAGATACACAAGTATTAGCAGCACAGGGCTCTAGTGAGGAGGAAGGGAGCAAAGTTCAGAAGCTCTTGCGCCCCGTATTAAGTAGGATGCGTCTGAGAAGACTGAATAAAACCTCAGTTAATGAAGTGGAAAGGGCCCAGTTTGACGAGGATAAGATGGCTGGAGAACCTCTTGTGGAAGGAGGAAGCCCTCCCGGGTATCTGAGCTGTCTATCTTGAAAGGCCAGGTGGTTTCTTGAAGAGAATGGGGTTTGGGAGTCAGGCTCCCAGGTCCAGGCCTAGCTCCAGGTGTGATCTAGCTGTGTGATCCTGGGAAAGTCTCTTGGTCTCAGGCGGTGGTTGAATTAAATGACCTTTAATTACACTCCCCGTTTTATAAATCAGTGAGTCTTCCTACTCCTATCTCTTGCCTTTTCTAATGCTTTAGAGGGAAAGGAAAAAGACGCGGTAGGACACTAGAAAAGGGAGGCAATACTTGTAACCTGCTTAGATAAAAGAGACAAGGCCCAAAAGCAGGAAGGAGTTCCACATTACTAATTATTCCAGCCCACACTGATTTCTCTGTTGAATTTCCATAGCACTGAAAGTCCCATGATGACAAAATGACCTGGAATCTCTGATAAGTACCATGCCTCCTGGGCTGCCCAGACACCTCAACATAAAGCTCAAGCCCAGTGATTACCACATCAAATTTTTGTGATATGATTTGGACACAGAAGATAATGGAGATAAGAAGGTGATAAGAAGGTTCAGTGGAACCATCAGTTTCAGATTTATTGTCGAATTCAGCCATATGTTGACTTTCCTTAGCAAAAATGAATAGATAATGAGAAAACCCTACCAAGTATGTTATGCAAATTATTTCATTATTTTGTAATGGAACACATTGCCAGATGTGAAGAAAACAGTGCTGCTGTAACTGTTTTAAAACCATTGATTAGTTGATTGGAACTTTCCCTGATGTTTTAAATCAATGGTTCCAACCCTGGCTAACTAACATAATCACCTGGGGAGTTTTTCAGACAAACCAGTGCTTAGACTTCAGACCAATCAAACCAGAATTTAATTAGGGTGGGCTCTGGCATCAGTATTTTTTTTCTAAGCTCTCCAGAGGATTCTAATGTGCAGCCAGGATTAAGCATCACTGTTTTAAATGAAATTAATTGGAAAAATCTGCCAGAAAACAGCAGTCAATCATTAACTGATACCATTGCTTGGGGTTGTTACCTGTAAATCCAGAGTTAACAAGCAGAGTCCTTAGGAGAGAAAAAACCTGAAGGAGAGACGCTCCTGGAATCTGTCTGACCCAGATGCACGCTGCTCTCTCCCTTTCGCTTTAAATGGATACTCAGCTTTAGGGTAGGTAAGAGCCCTGGCCTGGCTGAGCAGAATGAGCGACAAGAGTAAATACTCTGTCCTTGGCAGACATCTCGTCCCCAGTCTCCTGCTACAGCTGCCTTGCCTTGTTCTTGCTATGGACTTCCTGAACCTGGGATCCTGCTTGCCTGCCTGGTGCTCCTAACCCTGCAGCTTCTGCACTCCCTGGCTGGCCTCTCCATCCTTGGCCTGTGGCTACCTGCCAGCCTTCATCATTCTCTTCCAGCTTCCTAATTCAAGGAATGGATAGTGTCACTCAGGTTTTGGTGGAAAGTTCATGTGATACTGTTCTGTTTTTAAACATGAATGACCATCATGCATATTATATACCTTCTTTTACATGTATGGTATATTTATATTAATTTAAGTATATTCCCTAGGGCGTTAGGTTCTAACCAGTTCTGTGTGATCTCAGTCAAGCCATTTAATGTCTTTTAGTCTCAGTTTCCTTATTTATTAAAAGAGATGGTCGCTAAAGGTTCTTCCAGCTCTGAATCAATGAATATGAGGAAATGTATTCACATAGTTAAACTTACACAAATAATGACGGTAAATGACTCAACTCTGATTATCGATTTGGCCTTCAAAGTCAGGGTCATTATTTGTCTCTGAAATTTTTGGATTCTGATTAGACTCTAGAGTCCTCTGGTGAAATTTGACTTTTAACATCATCTCTCATATACTTGTTCACAGTCGTATATATTGTTTGTCTATGAGAACTTTCTTCAGTCTTGTTTGTGTATGAGAAATCTCCCAAAGGAGAGATTTTTTAAAATGCGTATTCCTCCTGCCAGGAGGCTGCTAATTTCTTAGGTCAGCAGTTGGGGTGGTTAAGGACCCAAGACATTCACAAGCCAAATTTTTACATTTGAGTAATCATCAGCCAATTTCTCATAGATTTGTCTGCTAGTACACTTGTGCTCCCTCCTGCCATAACTTCATCAAGACTGGAAATTGGAACGAGCATTTTGGAACACTTTGACGTATATAAAATTGTTCACTTGAGAAGCACCATAGAACAAACGGGTACAGTTCCTCAGGAGACTGTCGCGTTGATCTCAATGAGAGAAATCCCTTTGTTCAATGGAGAAGACCATCTCTCCTCCATTGCTGTACTTTGGGGGGTTAATAAGTACTGGCTTTTTCGTTGGATGGCCTGATAAAATTGTCAAGGACCCAAGTTATTGTTTAAACCAGCTATAATATTTCTTTCATGTGTGGGAGAGAGAAAATTAAATGTGTTTTCTGCATCTGATCTTTCTTCCTCCAGAGGGAAGATAATTAGCCTTTTACAGTGATAATTTCATATTTGTCTAAAGCCAGCTGTCTCTCACTTCCTTTCTGCCACGCATTTACTTGTCAATTTTAAAAAATGGTTTAAAAAATTAGATAGTTCTAAATATGCTAATTTGAAAAAAATATCCAAGGTATAGTGTTACATAAAAAGTCCAAGTTGCAGAATAGTGTTTTAAAGGATCCCATTGGGTTTTTAAAAGGGGAGAATGGGAGAGAAAGTACGTTTGTATAAGCCCAGAAGATTTCTGAAAGAAAACACAGGAAGTGTGGTTACCTCTGAGAAATGGAAAGGAGGGGGAGGGCAGCACAGGGAGTCAGGAACGCAAGGAGGTTAGAAACTTTTCCTTTTCATTATATATCCCTGTACATTGTTTTCACTTTTATAACCATGTAAATTTAATACTTTAAATTTAAAAAAAAAGATTAGTTAAATGTGTGTGTATGTGTGTGTGTGTATATAAAGTTCATTCTTCCAGCACACACACACAAATATTTTTAGGAAATTTCGTGCCTAAGGATCTAGAACTTTTTGCCGTAACAAGCCAGGAGTCCAAGGCATAGACGTGTTTATTCATTCTTCATATGCTGCTTAATATTTTTGAGCTTTCCTAACACCTTAGTGCTGTCAAAGGGAAGTATGGTTAGGCAGATAAGCCGTTTTTCTGCACGGTACACTCTTTTAAATGGAGTATAAAGAGCGGAGTTTTTCTTTAGCACCTTTTCTAAACCACAGCAGCAGCTGTGGCTTGTTCTTCTCTCTGCCAATCATAATTCTCAGGCTGATGGCCTGTTAAGGCCTGTACCCTGGTAAATCAGTAACAATTGTCAAAAATGCCTTCTGTTAGATAATCATGTGAGAGATTTTTTTAAGGAATGCTTTGTATCAGAAAACAACAGGGCAGGGGGCGAGGGGAATTACTCCTGTAGAAACGTGGTACATCCTTGGAAAGGCTGCCCACAGTGTTTCACCATTTTGTAAGAGCAGCACTTAGCGGCAAGGAAATACAGGATTTGGTTTTCCTAATGCTGCTCCGTTCTTTTCCCCTCCATCTTACAGCAAGTCTCCACTGAGCCTGAAGAAGCAGAGGGAAGGGTGTGTGTTGGGGGAGGGTGTTTGGACTGCTCCCCCCAGGTGAGCACAGGGAGTAGGCAGCCGGGAGCAGAATGTGATTGCAACGTCTCCAAGTCGATGTTTTTGAGGAGGCCCATAATGGGTAACCAGAGACCCATTGCAAATGTGGCAAATATATTTTCAGAATTTGGCCCTCACTCTAATTTCAGGATTAGAGCATTCTTGCTGCTTCTCAAATACAGCAGGATGCTCACATTTAAGTTGCTGCAAGCAGTGCGTGGTTTCTCATGGCTTGTCTCATTGCTGCTCTCCAGTTTAATCAAGTGGGAATTCTAGGTTGCTGGGGTCATGCTTATAAAGCTCCAGCTCGGGGGGTTCAGTTCAGTGCAGCATTGAAGTTAAAAAACAGATCCATTCCATACAATTAAAAATAATTTGAGAAAACTCAAGTCTTTTCTGTGTATTTCTCAAATACTGTAAAGCCCTCTGTATGTTTTTTAAAAATCTTATGTCTTATTTCTTTTCTTCTGGCCATTGTCCTCACGCAGCACAGATAACCCCATACTTCTCTCCAAACTCTTCACCAGGCTCCTTTCTCTCTTTCCTCTCATTGCTGTGAAATCTGACCAAACCACGTAGGGCTATCTCCCCTGGGAAGCCCACCCTCCTTGGAGGGTGGGAGAGGGGAAGAGATAGCACAAGGCTAAGCCAGAAAGCTCTCCAGCAGTGGGAAAAAGGGGACAGGCTGGGAACAACTCAGATTCTAACAAATCTGTCCCATCGCTTCAGCGTGAGCCTTTTCCCCCTGGGGATTCAGTAAAACTATTTTCATTTTGAATGGTAAAAACATGTGGCCTGTAGAAATTTCCTGTGGGGCCCTTACATTCAAAGGCCACAGACTAGTATCTGGACTTTTCTTCTCTTGTGGTTTCATGATTGGAACTTGAGTGTCTGGCTCAGACGACAGCAAGCTTTGGGGACTGCTATCTGCCTGCAGAGACCGACAAGCTCTAGACCTGAAGGCATTCCCCAAAGCACCACCAGTCCCTTGTTTTCTGCCGACGGGGCCTATTTGGAGCAAATTGCTTACTGTTCTGCCTGTCAGCTTGAAGCTCAGAAATCCAAGGCAGGTGGAGAGAGACAGGAAGGAAGGATCAGTATGGAGAGGCAGGCAGTTTAGATGAACTCTCTTGCCTTATTCTCTCCTACTCTACACACCACCACCCCCAACCCCAGGAAGCAGAAGTGTTTGCCAGTTGTGTTTACCCCACCCCGCAACCTCCAGTCAATGCTGGGAAGTGTTGAGCCCTGGCTCCCAGCCCACCTCCCCTATCAACCTAAGCTGTATGTGCTTGGGCAAATCTCCTAATTCTCCAAGGTCAGTTTCCCTATGTAAAATGGGGATATAATATAAAATTTCCTTTACAAGTTTCTTGTCAGGATTAAGTGTTTGAAAGAGTGTCCTAAACTATAAAGTGTTCTAGAAATGTTATTTTGTAATTTTTTAAAAATCTACTTTATGTGTAAATTTTTCCTCTCTAGATCTCAGATTATTTGACAGATTCCTAACATGTTATATATATATTTTTTTCTACATATATATTGTAAATATATGTGATTCAGATGCTTTCAGCTCAAATCACATCATTGGTAAATAGGAATAAAGGATATTAATCATATAACTAGAAGGTGCATATTGGCTGTGGTTCCCAACCAGAGACAGAGGACTCACCCTGAGGCTGATGAAACTTGAGCTTCAGGACAGTGGGGTTTTGTCCAAGGCCGTGTACCTAATTCTACATTCATTATTTTGTAGTCTTCTTTCTAAAAAGGACCCTCCATATTTTAAAAAGCTCTAAGTGCCACAAACATTGCTCCCAACACTAGCATAAAAGAACATTCTAGGAGAATTTTGGGGCCTGTTCTTTGTCTTCTCTTGATGTGTCCTTCTCTGTTTGATCATTCTCTTGTGTCACTTGAGCCCCTCCCCCTTTTCTAAACTCAGATGTACTTTCTGCTACCTCCAATTCTCTAATCCACTCACAGTCATGTAGCTGGGAGAACACACACACATACTCGCTTCTATCAAGAGATAAATTTAGAGATCGGAAACAGTGTGTGCAAGGATAGCACCATTCATCCCAAATGACTCAGAGAGAGCTATTCCCGTTAATGTGGAGCCCTTAGAGTGAAAATAGAGCTAGGAAGAATTCTTTGATTCAATAATGCTAGGGTTATAGATTTTCCAGGAGTGGATTCAAAAGTACTATTAATAGGAAGAAAATGTTTTCATCATGTGATACTAGTCTAAGATGTCTTTGGAAGAAATGTTACACTCAATGTAGCAAAGTGTGCCTGCCCTTGGGTGATTTGGAAGGAACCTGACCACAGCCATTCCTGGTCAAGGAACTCCCTGGAAGCAAGCAAGGCACCACAGTCCTCCCCTCATTGATAGCAACCCGAGCTCCCTCCCCCAACCCCCTGTAGAACCAACAGAGCAATATCCTCAGTAACATCAGGCTGAAGCCTGAAGTGGTAGATGCTTGGGGAGATAGAGGGCAGATCCCAACCTCTTGGAAGGGTTGGAATTTTCAAAATAGGGGCTCAGAGACATCAGACTAGAAGGGGCAGGAGGGCAGGAGACAGACACTCAAAAATTAGAGAGAGAGAGAATTGAGGGAACAGGTAGTATCCATTCAGAATATTCTCTGAAAGCCCAAACTGAGAGGCCCCAACCCCACCCTGAGTGGCAGGAGGAAAAGAGTAAGTTAGATGAAGGCAAAGCTTCCAGCCCTATTACTGGACTGTTTTAGGTTGCTTATCTGACGTTTAAATGAAAGCACAGACTAAACCCCTGAGGCGGCTGATCAATAGCCCTCAAAGATATCAGGCCCTAAGCCCTGGAACCTGTGAATGTTACCTTCTGCGGAAAAAGCGTCTTTGCAAATATGAGTAAGGGTCTTGAGATGTGATTAAAGGTCTTGTCCTGGATTATCCAGGTGGGCCCTAAATGCAGCCACGTGTATCCTTCTGGGAAGGAGGCTGAGGAGATTTTGCACACAGAGGAGAAGACGATGTGAAGACAGAGCAGAGAGGGATTTGAAGATGGAAGCCTTGAAGATGGAAGTGATACGCCACAAGCCGAGGAATTCCAGCAGCCACTAGAAGCCAGATAAGGCTAGGAACCGTTTCTGCCCTAGAGCCTCCGAAGGGAGCAAGGCCCTGCTGACACCTTGACTTTGACACAATGAGGTTGATTTTGGACGTCTGAGCTCCAGAACTGTAAGAGAGCAAAAGCGTGTTGAGTTACCACAGGAAACTAAGACAACCCATGACAGAATTCTGCATGTGTTTGGTCTGGCAAAGATGGGCAGCACTGGCTTCTAATCATCAGACGTGGTGGTGATGACTTGTGGGTGACCAGTGGAGAGGGCCGCTCGTGCCAGGGTCCTCCTGTCCTGTAGGAGGCTGTGTTGGTTCCCTAGGGCTGCTCCACAAATTACCGCAAACTTAGTGGCTTACAACAGAAATTTATTCTCTCACAGTTCTGGAGGCCAGAAGTTCAAACTCAAGGTGTTGGCCAGGGTTGCTTCCTTGTGGAGGCTCAGAAGGAGAATCGTTCCATGCCTCTCTCCCAGCTTCTGGTGGCTTCTGCAATCTTTGCCATTCCTTGGCTTGAAGCTGCACGGCTCCAACCTCTGCCTCTGTCATCACATGGTTCTTCACATGTGTATCACTCTGTGTATCTTCTCCTTTTCTATCTCTTTTAAGGATGTTAAGGTCTTTGGATTTAGGGCTCACCCTAACTAGGATGATCCCATCCAGAGATCCTTAAATTAATTACATCTTCAAAGACCTTATTTTCAAACATTCACAGGGGCTAAGTGTTAGGATGTGGACATAGCTTTCGGGGGATACTGTTCAACCCACTGCAGGGGCCAGTGCCCCCTGTTCCCACTCATGGGGCAATGATAGAGAATTCTAGCAATCATCTAGCCTAATGAAGGCTCAGCAAGTTGCAGCAACTTGCCTAGGATCAGGCAGCAAACTTCTGACATCAGGCCTCGCAGAAACCAACCTGACAATTTTAATCCGGCCTGATTCCCACCATACCACTAGCCGCTCAATAATTCTCTACCTAGGAACGAAGCTATTTCATTTACAATCAGCTTCAAGTAGTACCTCGCTAATCCTCCCACAACCCTTTTTGGCAGAAAAGACAAGCATATCATAACTAAACATTAAAACCAGGGCTTCGGGGGCCGGCCCCGTGGCTGAGTGGTTAAGTTGGCACGCTCTGCTTCGGCGGCCTGGGGTTTCATCAGTTTGAATCCTGGGCACGGATATGGCACCACTCATCAAGCGATGCTGAGGCAGCATCCCACATGCCATAACTACAAGGACCCACAACTAAAAATACACAAGTATGTACTGGGGGCTTTGAGGAGAAAAAGGAAAAATAAAAAATCTTAAAACCAGGGCATCATATTTCAAGTTTACATCTGAAAGATTTAAGATAATATTTCAGTTCCAATAGTTACCTTCGTGTACCTATTGTTGAATGATAATTCTTCTCACAAAGGGAAAGATTTCTCAAAAGTCAGCTGATTTTACATCCCGGAGCAGCTATTCTGATGTTTCAGAATATAGATCTTTACACTGGAGGTACCATAATCACCTCACAATTTATGAGGCATTCTCCAGTTCCAAAGCTCGTTCTATGTGTTAGCTTATTTGACACAATGGGTCCCCTAAGATGTCCTCATGGAACTTCAGTCAGTGGTTTCCACTTACTGTGTAGTGTGTTTGAAAGGAAGGGAGAAATATTTCTGAGGGTCTGTGCTAGACACTTTCCCACTTAGATAAGTGTGTGAAGTCTTTTCCACAGGTGCGAAGTCTCTTATTTGGACCTGTAGCTACTGAACAACACGAGCCATCAAACACTGTGCCTGGCCCTCCCCTGCTCACTTCCTGTATCAATTTTCTGGGGCTGCTGTAACCAGGTCCCACAAACTGGAAGCCTTCAAACAACACAAATCTATTCTCTCACAGTTCTGGAGGCTGGAAGTCCAAAATCAAGGTGTTGGCAGGCCTGTGCTCTCTCTGAAGGCTGTAGGCGAGGATCCTTCCTTGCCTCTTCCTAGCTTCTGGTAACTTCTGGCAATTCTTGGCATTTCTTGGCTTACAGCTGCATCACTCCAATTTCTGCCTCCATTGTCACATGGCCTTTTCCCGCTCTGTGTCTGTGTCTCTCTCTCGGTTCTCCTTTTCTTATAAGGACTCCCGTCATGGTGGATTTAGGGCCCACTCTAATCCAGTGTGACATCATCTTAACTAATCATACCTACTTGTAAACAAGGCCACATTCATAGGTTCCTCATGGACATGAATTTTGGGGCAATACTATTCAATCAAGAATACTTGCCTAAGGGAGATTTGTAGGTTTCTTTGGATGGTTTGGTTTTCTTTTACTGCCCCTTTTAATACATCAACTCCTCATGTCACTCAGAAAGAAAAGCCATATAGAGAGTAACTGAAGCCTGTACAAATTAATTGTATTGTTTCCTTCTATTTCTAGACAGTACAGATTTATTTACTCTTAAGGAAAGGTAAAACATCAGCCATCAGGGAGTTGAGTACGACAGCAACCAAATTATTATAGTGTGAATATTCGCAGCCGTCTCCCTCTGCTCCAGGAGTGTATGTTGTTACCTGCACCGCTTCCCCTTCCCTACCCTCAAGAAGGGGTCCATCTCTGCCAGCCAGGCCATATATAACGACATGCTCAGAGCTTTCAGAGTGGTACCAAGCAGATCTCCCAAGTGATGGCCACCTGTCCTCCTCCATGCCCCTCCCACTGCCCTTCACGCTGAGCCCCGCAGCAGGGAGGGACTTGTGGCCAGGACCCAGCTGTATTAGCATCTCGGGCTGCCATCACAAAGTCCCACAGACTGGGGGGCTTAAACAACAGAAATTAATTTCCTCACAGTTCTGGAGGCTGGAAGTCCAAGATCAAGGTTTGTCAGGGTTGATTTCTCCCAAGGCCTCTCTCCTTGGCTTGCCATTGACCGTCTTCTCATTGTGTCCTCACGTGATTGTCTCTCTGTCACGTGCTGTCTGTGTCCTAATCTCCTCTTCTTATGAGGACGCCAGTCCTGTGGCATTAGGCCCACCCATATGACCTCATTTTACGTTAATTACCTCTTTAAAGGCCCTGTCTCTAAACACAGTCACAGTCTGAGGTACTGGGGGTTGGGACTTCAGCTCCAGAATTTTAGGAGACACAATTTAGCTCATAACACCAGCCAAAGATCTCATCATCAGCTTTCCTACTCTCCTCTCTTCTTCCCATCTTCCCCTACCCACCGTGGGGTCCCTGCAATCACCCTACAAGATGTGAAATCCTTTCTCTAAGCACAATGTGAAACATGAAATCATGTGGACACATATAAACTGGATACTCTCAACAATCTACCCATGATTGACATACTCTGTAAAGTTCTTGGATAAATGAGAGTACCTATTAAAAATTATCATTTTAGAGACATATTGCAAATATCGTAACTGTGAAAATGGGAAAAAACAGAGTTGAGAAATTTAGTTTGTTTTTTTTTTTTTGAGGAAGATTAGCCTTGAGCTAACTACTGCCAATCCTCCTCTTTTTGCTGAGGAAGGCTGGCCCTGGGCTAACATCCGTGCCCATCTTCCTCTACTTTATATGTGGGACGCCGACCACAGCATGGCTTTTGCCAAGCGGTGCCATGTCCGCACCCAGGATCTGAACCGGTGAACCCCGGGCCGCCGAGAAGCGGAACGTGTGCACCTAACCGCTGCACCACCGGGCAGGCCCCCCTAGTTGCATTATTAATCTAATCTAAAACAACAGATTTGCTGTGTGCTAAAAATAGCACCAAGAGTCTGAATGAGCAAGATGATTGAGAATAATCATGGGCTTTTAAAAAAATTATAAAAACCTCAATCTCGGGGCTGGCCCCATGGCTGAGTGGTTAAGTTCGCACACTCAGGGTTCACTTTACTGGCCCAGGGGTTTACCAGTTCAAATCCTGGGCACAGACCTACACACCACTCATCAAGCCATGCTGAGGTGGCATCCCACAGGCCACAACTAGAAGGGCCTACAACTAGCATATACAACTATATACCAGGGGGCTTTGGGTGAGAAGAAGGAAAAATAAAATCTTAAAAAAAATAAAAATAAAAACCTCAATCACAACCAACAACTAACATGAGAAAGTATCTTCTTCTTAAAGCACACAAAAAAGGTGAACGATGGGCAACCAAAAGTCTAAATTTCAGAGACAGAATGAGAGCCAAAGGGTTGTAAGCGTAGAAAAATAAAACCAAATAGCTATTCATATTTTTCTTTAGGGCTTGAGGAAAAAGAACGCTGGTGATTCTCTAGAGAAAAGTTAATGCTGAAGCTGGAGTGTAAGCACACAGAAATATCTCTAGCACCAGAACAAAGGATTGCTCTTTCAACAGGCAGAGCAGAACCTGTTTTGGAGTTAGAAAACACGGGACCAGAGAGCTCATCACTAACGGTGATGTAATTAAGCACTGGATCTTTTTTCGGGTCCTCAGCTTCGTGTCAGTTGCAGGTTCTATATAATTCACTGTGGTAGTGAGAGGTGTGAAAAAAAGCTTGAGGTCAACACGGTTTATATCATTTTCACATATTTACAAAAAAAACCCACAGTGCTGGGGATGCATTCCATTTACACTCATCTTTACAACCTAACAAGAAAGGGAATCTTAACCAAAATATCCTTCTCTGCTATAAGTCTATGAATGGATTGAAATAAATAGCTGAGTTCTTGACAGAATGGAAAAAATACCACCTTTCCTTAGGTGTGGAATCACCAATGACATCAGAACAAGAATTATTGTCAGGTGCCAAGGAGAGGAGGGCTTGAGAGAAAAGATATGAAAAACAAGTTCTGAGGAACAGAAAGTCGGTTTAAAAAAAAAAAAAGAAGAGGAGGCAAAGAAAGATAAAATGCTACCTCTAATTTTCCACAGCAGCCTCTATAGAGCTCAAAATACTTGAAAGACGTAGCTTTCTTCTGATTTAGCAGGAAGTAAACAGCAGCATTTACAGACGGTTTCGGTGATGTCTGTGTTTTCCCTGCAGGATCAGCAGCCCTGGATGGAGCAGCACAGGAGAGGACTTGAAGAGAGAATGTCTCTTTTTTTCCTGGGAGCTTACCAACTCTGTTGTCAGAAAGTTTCCCCAATCCAAATCTGTATTATTTTAATATAAAAATACTGTGTATTAATAACTGTATTAAAGCATCCATCAGAAATCTCAAAGCTATTGACAGCAAGAATTAGTCCTATTCTACAGATTAGAATAAGAGAGGGAACAAAGAGATGTGGTCATCTGGTCAGTGTGTTAGTTTCCTAGGGCTGCCGTAACAAATTACCCGTGTAGGGTGGCTTAAAAGAACAGAAATTAATTCTCTCACAGCTCTGAAGGCTGGAAGTCCAAAATCAAGGTGTTGCCAAGGCCATGCTCCTTCCAAGGGCTCCAGGGGAGGATCCTTCCTTGCCTCTTCCAGCTTCTGGTGTTGCCAGCAATCCTGGGCCTTCCTTGCCTTGTAGATGCACCACTCCAGTTTCTGCCTCCATTGTCACGTGGTGTTCTCCCTGTGTGTCTGTGTCCAAACTTTTCTCTTATAAAGACACCAGCTGTTGGATCAGGGCTCCAGTATGACCTCATCTTAGCTTGATTACAACTGCAAAGACCCTATTTCCAAATAAGGTCGTATTCACAGGTACCAGTGCTTAGGACTTGAACATATCTTTTGAGAGGATACAATTCAACCCACAACAGTCAGTTTAAGAACAGGATATTGCTACCTAGGGGTAAATATGCTCAAAACCACCAAAATCCACGTCTCTCCAGGCAAAAAAGGAAGATAACACCGTGTTTACCAATGAAATAGCCCAGAATTTCTTTCTGAATAAGCTTTCTAGGAGTTCTTCTCATTGCTAAGATGCATGATTCTATGACTTGAAACTTACTGTCACACATAATCTATCTATAACATCTTGTGTGACTTTTCCATTACAAAATTTTCACATTCCCGTCCCTAAAGCTGGTAACAGCATTTTTCAGAGGAAATGTCTTCAAAAATGGGATGGTCTCCTCTAAATGATGCATCTACTCTTTAGAAAGAAAGGAAAAGAATTTCCGTAGGGGAAAAAACATATAATAAGAATAATTAACATTTTTGAGCTTTCATTCTGCATAAAATTGGGTGGTAGTCACCAAAGGTCTACTTAATCTATATGATTGGCCCTATTTAGGGACATGGAAGATGAGAGGCGGAGCCCACGAGGAACTTGCCAAGGTCTCATAGGCCCAGGAGAGTAAAGCATAAGCCACAGACAGATGCAGCCTATTTCTGACCCAAAAAGCAAGACAACTGGGACTAGAAAGAGGAGAGAGGATGGGGCGGGAAATGCCCAGAATGGAAGCTTCCTTCCTTCCCTCTGCGCCAAGCAATGGTTTGTTTAGGAGCTGCTGTTTCTGTTTGTGCAGTGTTGCCTCTGACTGACCAAAAGAATCAGAATAAGCCTCTCAGACAATACTCTACAACAGGGGCCCATTGTCATGTGAGTCAGGCGGCTGTGAGCTAAGCATTATTCTCCTCATCTGTATCGTGCTTTGTTGTGTGGCCGGAGGAAATCATGAAATGTAGTCATTCTTTCTGAGTCTGGTAACAGAGTTGAACGATTCATTTGTGGGCGCTCCCACATTGTCTCATTTTACCCTACAACATTCTTTGTCCACCTTCCCCTTAAAAAGCATTTGTTCACTCAATAACTACCGCGTGCTAGTTTTACAAGTTTATAGCTCAAAGTAACTACTAGATATCGGCTCTCTTTTTTTCTTTAGAGTTGCTAAACCCTAGAGAGGCAAGTCATTATAACTCCAGAAGATTTCATCTCAATACAAGAGAAATATAAATAACCAGATTTCTTCTTCTCCTCAGGCTTAAAAATGAAATTTCACGTCATTTATCTTTGCACTTCCAAGAAAACGTTAACTTCCCATTTCCTCCTTTTTACCTTGTTTTACTTCTTCATTTTCTGAATTATTTTATATTGTCTTCTTTGTCCTTGGAATTTTCCTTTTCCGTCATTTTCTTTTTCCTTTCTCCAGTTTCCTAATTGTCCCAGCTGTTTGACTCTGTCTTCCTTGTGGTTCTCTCTAGATCACAAAAGCATAGAAATTTAAGGAGAAAAGGACTTTCAGCTAGTTTGACAGCGTTTTACAGATAAAGGGCTAAGGTCAGGGAATTTAAGGAATTTGCCTAAAGTGATGCAGTTAATTTGTGGGAGGAGCCAGCACTGGAACCCGGGTGCCTTGATTACCTCCACACAGCTCTGGTTCCATCTTTGGAATTTTCACATCACTGCCATGCTTGTTGATCTCTTGTGCTGTGCAATAATGTCAAATCCAGACCCTGGCTCATCAAGTACAGATTTAGAAAAGTTAGTCTGCGGCTTCAAATTTTTGAGGAGTCATTCCTGGGTAGTTGGCAGAAGATGTCACGAAAGTTTGTGAAATGTGGCATCCTTATTCTTTAACTTTACAAAAAAGAGAAAGACAAAGAAAAGAAGAAAAGAAAAAAGGGGAAATGTATTACCAAGAGTAAAAGTGTTGAGAAAGAAAAAGGAAGTGAAATTATACAACTCAAAAATTACTCATGGTTTACTCATAAATTTCCCTCATGAGCACAATCTAATAATAAAACATTTAGGTCATAGGTCAAACAAGTAATTATAATCAATAGAGGGAAGACAATGCTTTCCATTGATTAGAATGCGACCAAACTTTATTCAGTGTTGTGTCTCCCCGGTCCTCACAGCTCCTGATGCATCATAAGTGCTCAATGCACTTAGTCTAATAAATGCTGATGGCAGTAGATATGTGGTCTACAGAAAGTTAAGTTAGAAGATCACCTCGACCCTGGATTCAGGGTTCTTTTTCTTTTTTTTCATTGTGGTCATAATAGCTTATAACATTGTGAACTTTCAGTTGTACATTATTGTTTGTCATACACCATATAAGTGCTCCCCTTCCCCACCCCCGTGCCCACCCTCCACCCTCCTTCCCCTGGTAACCACTAAACTCTTCTCTTTGTCCATAAGTTTGTTTATCTTCCACGTATGAGTGAATCATACATACAGTGTCTGTCTTTCTCTGTCTGGCTTATTTCACTTAACATGATGCCCTCAAGGTCCATCCATGTGGTCGCAAATGGGACGATTTCATCTTTTTAATGGCTGAGTGGTATTCTGTTGTATATATATACCACATCTTCTTTATCTAGTCATCAGTCGATGGGTGCTTGGGTTGCTTCCACATCTTAGCTATTGTGAATAATGCTGCAAAGAACATAGGGATGAATAAGTCTCTTTGGATTGATTATTTCAAGTTTTGGGATAAATACCCAGTAGTGGGTTAGCTGGGTCATATGCTATTTCTATTTTTAATTTTTTGAGAAATCTCCATACTGTTTTCCACAGTGGCTGCACCAGTTTGCATTCCCTCCAGCAGTGGATGAGGGTTCCCTTTTCTCCACATCCTCTCCAACATTTGTTATTTTTTGTCTTGGTGATTACAGCCATT
Source organism: Equus quagga (assembly GCF_021613505.1). Taxonomy (NCBI): domain Eukaryota; kingdom Metazoa; phylum Chordata; class Mammalia; order Perissodactyla; family Equidae; genus Equus; species Equus quagga. Next base: position 172,297,813 of record NC_060268.1, on the reverse strand, counting down.
CTAAAGGGCATAAGATGATATTGAAGAGAAGTTTTGATTTTCATTTCCCTGATGATTAGTGATGTTGAGCATCTTTTCACGTGCCTATTGGCGATCTGTATATCTTCTTTGGAAAAATGTCTGTTCACATCCTCTGCCCACTTATTGACTGGGTTTTTTTTTTTTGTAGTTCGCTTGTGTGAGTTCTTTATATACTATGGAGATTAACCCCTTGTATCGGATATATGATTTACAAATATTTTCTCCCAGTTGGTAGGTTGTTTTTTCATTTTGATCTTGGTTTCCTTTCCCTTCCAGAAGCTCTTTAGTCTGATAAAGTCCCACTTCTTTATTTTTTCTTTTGTTTCCCTTATCTAAGTAGACATGGTATTCGAAAAGATCCTTTTAAGTCTGATGTCAAAGAGTGGACTGCCTGTATTTTCTTCCAGTGGTTATGTGGTTTCAGGTCTTCAAGTCTGTGGTCCATTTTGAGTCTATTTTTGTGTATGAGGAAAGATAATGGTCTACTTTCATTCTTTTCCATGTGGCTGTCCAGTTTTCCCAGCACCATTTATTGAAGAGGCTTTGTTTTCTCCATTGTATGTTCATGGCTCCTTTGTTGAAGATGAGCTGTCGTAGATGTGTGGTTTTATTTCTGGGCTTTCAATTCTGTTCCATTGATCTGTATGCCTGTTCTTTTACCAGTACCATGCTGTTTTGATTACTATAGCTTTGTAATATATTTTGAAGTCAGGGATTGCAATGCCACCAGCTTTGTTCTTGTTTCTCAGGATTGCTTTGGTTATTTGGGGTCTTCTCTTGCCCCACATGAATTTTAAGATTCTTTGTCTTACTTCTGTGAAGAATGTCATTGGGATTCTGATTGGGATTGCGTTGAATCTGTAGATTGCTTTAGGTAGTACGGACATTTTAACTGTGTTTATTCTTCCAATCCATGTGCATGGAATATCTTTCCATTTCTTTTTTTTTTTTTTGAGGAAGATTAGCCCTGAGCTAACTACTGCCAGTCCTCCTCTTTTTTGCTGAGGAAGCCTGGCCCTGAGCTAACATCATGCCCATCTTCCACTACTTTATACGTGGGACGCCTACCACAGCATGGCGTGCCAAGCAGTGCCATGTCCACACCCGGGATCCGAACTGGCGAACCCCGGACCACCGAGAAGCAGAACATGAGAACTTAACTGCTGCACCACCGGGCCAGCCCCTCTTTCCATTTCTTTATCACATTATCAATTTCTTTCAGTAATGTCTTAAAGTTTTCATTGTATACGTCTTTCGCCTTCAGGGTTCTTTTAATGCCAACATCCTATAATTCCAATTTTGAAAAGCAGCACAAAAATATCACCAGTTAGTAATAAAAAGTTCCCAGTTTTGAGCTTCTTCCATTCACCAGATGTTGAGATGATTTGAATTCCTTGGTTTCAAGTAACAGCAACCAACTCAAGCTAGCTTACACAAAAAAACAGAACTTATGTGACACGAGTATGTCTCGTGAAACCTAGTACTCACCAAATAGTCCACGTCTTCCTCTGCATTTCCCAGCCTTGCTTGCACTTCATTTGGGGCCATGTGAGCAGCCAACGGATTGCAACACATGTGCCACTTCTGGACTGATGAGCAGCTCTACCTCCTCAAAGACATGTGCTAAGTGAAATAAGCCAGTCACAAAAGAACAAATGTTGTATGATCCCACTTATATGGAGTACCTAGAGTAGTCAAATTCAGAGATAGAAAGTAAAGTGGTGGGTGCCAGGCGGAGCAGGGAGGGGAGAGTGGGGAGTTACTGTGTAATGCGTATGGAATTTCAGTTTGGGAAGATGAAAAAAGTTCTGGAGATGGATGGTGGTGATGGTTGCACAACAATGTGAATGTACTTAATGCCACTGAACTGTCTGCTTAAAAATGGTTAAGATGGTAAATTTCATGTTATGTATATTTTACCACAATTTTTTAAAAACCAGAAAAATTAAAAAGCAAGGTAGAGAAAATGTATATAACTTTGAATAAGGAGGGAGAGGACTCTATGCACATGGTTGAATATATTTTAAAAAGAAAAATAAACATAACTTTTTAATTGTTAACTTTAGTGGAAAGGAGAGAATAGGGTTGAGGGGACAGGCCTATAAGCTAGATTTATTTGAATGTACCTTGCTTTGTAGATTGAATTTTGAAACTCTGCAGATATGCTACATACTTATAAAAATAAAATAAACAGTCAAAAGAAGAGTGGCTGTACGTCCTCCATCTCTCTTTCCTCTATTCCAGCAACTTTGCAGGCCACCTATCCCAGACAACAAAGGTACAAGAGACAAGGGGCTACTGACCACTAAGGACTCATGTGAGGCACGAAATAAACTTGTGTTGGGTTAAGCCACTGAAACGTCGAAGAAACTAAGGTCGAGTACCTGGCCCATCTACCACATGATGCAGGTAAAGCACTTGGAGCAGGCGCTCTGGCCCATACTAAGCACTCAGTACCTGTTACTAGGGTTACCTTTAACCTGAGAACTCAAATGCAGCCAAGCCTCCTAACAGCCCTGGAGCCAAGAATGAGAACTATCCAGGCTCCCCGTCAGACTCATATTTCTTCCTCTCTTTGAATGTATGTTTTATTTTTTCCCATGTAGAGATTAGTTTTCTCTCTCTCTCCACATGATAAACGGAAGTCCCACAACCCACACATTTATTTTTCCTCCATTCAAGAGAAAAGTTCAGACATTGGCTATCTCTCAGTCCAATTCTAAATCCCCTGAAGAGAGGATGTTATTGGCTTAGCTTCGGTCAAGTGTCCATTCATAATCCACTAATATGGTCACTGGGAGAGGGTCCCGCCACCCTCCAGCCACTGCCATGAGTGGGGCAGGCAGTCACCCAAGAGCAGTCCCCAGCAGATTCCGCCAGGCATGCCCTGCAGAATGACTCCAATGGTTAGGGTATGGCTTCAGAGACCCAACATTATAATGGCATAAACAAGAGAGAACAGTCTTTCTTCCTCCGTCGAGCAGCTTGTATAGGCATTCTAGAATTTGTATAGTGGGTGTAGTGGGTTGAACAGTGTCTCTCCACAATTCATGTCCACGTGGAACCTCAGAATGTGTCCTTATTTGTAAATAAGGTCCTTGCGGATGTAATTAAGGATCTCAAGATGAAATCATCCTCAATTTAGGGCGGGCCCTAAATCCCATGACTGATGTCTTTATAAGACGAGGAAAGGACAGCGAGACACAGAGAGGCCATGTGAACACAGAAGCACAGGTTGAGGTGACGCTGCCACAAGCCAAGGAGTAGCTGGGGCCGCTAGAAGCTAGAAGAGGCAAGAAAGGATTCTTCCCTTGTGTCTTCAGAGGAGCATGGCCTTGCCCACACCTGGATTTCAGACTTCCAGCCTTCGGAACTGTGAGAGAATAAATTTCTGTTGTTTTAAGCCACACAATTAGTGGTAATTTGTTATGGCGGCCCCTGGAAACTAATACAGTGTTTCTCTGGGCATCTGAGACCCAGGCTACTTCCAGGTTCCTTTCCACCACCCTACAAGGTGGCCCTCAACTTCATGATCAAAGCTGGATCTGTAGTCTTCATATCCACTGAGCATTGGGATGGGAAGGAGAGAAAAAGGAGCCCACGGTCTTTTTTTTTTGAGTAAGCTCATCCCTGAGCTAACATCTGCCAATCCTCCTTTTTTTTTTTCTTGCTGAGGAAGACTGGCCCTGAGCTAACATCCATGCCCATCTTCCTCTACTTTATATGTGGGACCCCTGCCTCATCATGGATTGATGAGCAGTGCCATGTCCGCACCCGGGATCCGAACCGGCAAACCCCGGGCCGCCAAAGCAGAGCGTGCGCATTTAACCGCTGTGCCACCGGGCTAGCCCCCAAACTCTCTCCTTTTAAGAACACATCTCTGAGGTAGCACTCATTACTTCCGCTTACATCCTACAGCCAAGCCTAGCAGCAAAGGAGCTGGGGAAATAGTCTTTAGTCTGAGTGGCCAAAGGCTCGGCTAAAATTTAGGTTTCTATTACCAAGGAAGAAGAGAAGAAAAGATATTGGGAGACAATGTACAGTGTCTATCCCTATGATGAAATTATTTCTAAAGTTTTTTTTTTTTTAACTTCCTACCATCTTCTTATTTTGTGTTTTAACAAAAAGATCAAGGACAGACTTCTGGAGATTTCACTGGATCTGGATGTTTAATGATGGAATGGGTGCCAGAGAAAATCAGCAGGAAGGGCATTCCAGCCCAAGGGGCAGCCTGAGCAAGCACACGGAGTCCTGAGCTTAAATCGATCACTTCTTTAGGAAAACCTTCCCTGGCTCCTCAAATTAGGTTACGTCCTCTGTCTCACACCCAACCAGTCCGCAGTTCTCCTTTGTAGCACTCATTGTGTCTGTCCAAGTCTGTTGACCTGATAAAGGAAAACTCCTTCAGGGCAGGGACCGTGTCTGTCTTGAGCATCTCTCGTGTTCCCAGCACCTGGTTCAGTACCCAGCACACAGTAGGTGCTCAGTAAATACTTGTGATTGAATGAATGCAGGAACTAAGGCAGGAGCGTGCATGTTTCAGCAAGATCAATAACGTATAAGGCCAACAAAGAGGGGCGTCAGCTTCTGAGCTGTGGAGGAGTGGGCCAGAATGAGGACTGACTGGAGACTGGAGCCAGATTTGGTGAGGAATGGGCGGCTGCTACTTTTTTAAAGCAGAGATTTGCCTTCAGAGAGTTAATACAGTCATGATAAATAGGATTTCCTCTTTTAGAAAATGGAAATAGGGGCCAGCCCTGTGGCCGAGTGGTTAAGTTCACACGCTCCACTTTGGCAGCCCAGGGTTTCACTGGTTCGGATCCTGGGCATGGACATGGCTCCACTCATCAGGCCACGCTGAGGCGGTGTCCTGCATGCCACACCTAGAAGGACCCACAACTAAAATATGCAACTATGTCCTGGGGGGCTTTGGAGAGAAAAAGCAGAAAAAAGCAAATGGAATGACACATATTTGGTAGGGGTGTTGGGAGGATGTAATGAGATCCTAGTGCCTGGCTCCTAGGAGGCAGTCAGTAAACAGTCTATGACTAGAGGAGGGAAAGGCTGAGGGACATAAGTCAGTTCACTCATTTATCTGTCAAATGTTTGAAGATGGCACCCAGTGAGTTGCCGAGAGTCACCCTGCCCCTCCAACTCCAGGATGCACACCAACAGAGCATATGTCCAAGGATCTCTAGCCAAGTGGGAAAACCAACCTTCACACAAAGCTCCAGTAAGATTTGAACATGGCTTAAACCCAGGCGTAAGGGAAGCAGAGGCCTCCTCTCTCTACTGAGCTGAATGGAGCAGGACCCAGAGGGCCAGGGTCAGTGGACCTGCCCATGCAGCCACAGGGGAGGCAGCCAAGAAGAAAGAACGACAGATCCCCACTTCCCTCTCCCCCAGGAGGGTGGCCTGTCAAGTGTGCTAACTCAGGAAGTGAAAGAAGGGTGGAGCCTGGGACCTGACCTTTAAGACCAGTTAGTTACTCCACCCACTGATGAGAGTGGTCCCATCACATCTCCCTCTCCCCTGGGAGGAAGCAATTAAAAAGGAGGGGAAGCGTGATGAGAAAGTTTCCTCTGCTATTCTCCCAAATGGGGAGAGAAGCAGGAGTCTTCTTTTCTATGTCCTGGGTCTAAAGAGGAAATAAAGAGGAATTAAAACGGTATCTGGTTCTCTTTAAGCTGTCAGACATTTGAAGGTTGGGGAGGGTGTTCCTGGGATGAAGAAGAGGATGTGCAAAGGCGTGGAGCCATGAAAGAGCATGGCAAGTCCAGAAAGCAGTCTGTAGTTCATTTTGTTTGCAGCCTAGTGAGTGTGTGGAGAAAACAACAGAAGTCTCTAGACAGGTGGGCAGGAACAAGACAGTTTGTCAAGACTGCTTAATTTAAAGAAAAGTTTCTTCTATGGTCTGAATGTTTGTGTCCTCCCAAAACTCATGTGTTGAAATCCTAACCCCTAAAGTGATGGTGGTATTAGTAGGTGGGGTCTTTGGGAGGTGACTAGGTCATGAGGCTGGAGTGCTTATGAATGGGATTAGTGCCCTTATGAAACGCTCCAGTGAGCAATCTAGCCCCTTCCACCAGGTGAGGACACAGCAAGACGTCTGCCACCCGGAGAGAGCCCTCACTCAACCATGTTGGCGCCCTGAGCTTGGATTTCCAGGTTCTAAGACTGAGAAATAAATTTCTGTTGGTTATAGGCTACCCAGTCTGTCGTATTTTGTTATAGCCACCTGAACAAACTCAGACAGAAATCAGAGATGAACAGCAAACATCGTATTTATCTGTGAAATACTAGAGGCAAAAACACAGATAAAAAAGAATAGGAGGCATAACGATCAGAAAGGGTGAGACAAAATTATCACCGTTATCGCAACAAAAAGAACAAAATACCTTGGGGTAAGCTTAACTAAGGAAGTGAAGGACCTATATAATGAAAATTACAAGGCCTTTCTGAGAGGATTGGATGACGACATAAGGAGATGGAAAGACATTCCATGCACATGGATTGGAAGAATAAACATAGTTAAAATGTCCGTTCTACCTAAAGCAATCTACAGATTCAACGCCATCCCAATCAGAATCCCAATGACGTTCTTTACAGAATTAGAACAAAGAATCCTAAAATTCATATGGGGCAACAAAAGACCCCAAATTTCTAAAGCAATCCTGAGAAAAAAGAACAAAATGGGAGGCATCACACCCCTGACTTCAAAACATACTACAAAGCTACAGTAATCAAAACAGCATGGTACTGGTACAAAAACAGGTGCACAGATCAATGGAACAGAATTGAAAGCCCAGAAATAAAACCACACATCTATGGACAGCTTATCTTCGACAAAGGAGCTGAGGGCATACAATGGAGAAAAGAAAGTCTTTTCAACAAATGGTGCTGGGAAAACTGGAAAGCCACATGTAAAAGAATGAAAATTGACCATTCTTTTTCACCATTCACCAAAATAAACTCAAAATGGATCAAAGACCTAAAGGTGAGACCTGAAACCATAAGGCTTCTAGAAGAAAACGTAGGCAGTACACTCTTTGACATGAATATTAAAAGGATCTTTTCGGACACCATGTCTTCTCAGAGAAGGGAAACAATAGAAAGAATAAACAAGTGGGACTTCATCAGACTAAAGAGCTTCTTCAAGGCAAATGAAAACAGGGTTGAAACAAAAAAACAACCCACTAACTGGGAAAAAATATTTGCAAGTCATATATCTGACAAAGGCTTAATATCCATAATATATAAAGAACTCTCACAACTCAAGAACAAAAAATCAAACAACCTGATCCAAAAATGGGCTGGAGACATGAACAGACATTTCTCCAAAGAAGATATACGGATGGCCAATAGGCACATGAAAAGATGCTCATCATCACTGATCATCAGGGAAATGCAAATCAAAACTACACTAAGGTAACACCTTACACCCATTAGAATGACAAAAATATCTAAAACTAATAGCAACAAATGTTGGAGAGGCTGTGGAGAAAAAGGAACCCTCATACACTGCTGGTGGGAATGCAAACTGGTGCAGCCACTATGGAAAACAGTATGGAGATTCCTCAAAAAATTAAAAATAGAACTACCATACGATCCAGCCATCCCACTACTGGGTATCTACCCAAAGAGCTTGAAGCCAGCAATTTCAAAAGTCCTATGCACCCCAATGTTCATTGCAGCATTATTTACAATAGCCAAGACATGGAAGCAACCTGAGTGCCCATCAACAGACGAATGGATAAAGAAGATGTGGTACATATATACAATGGAATTCTACTCAGCTGCAAAACAGAACAAGATCATTCCACTTGCAATAACGTGGATGGACCTTGAGGGAATTATGTTAAGTGAAATAAGCCAGTTAGAGAAGGATAATCTCTGTATGACTCCACTCATACGAGGAATTTTAAAATGTGGACAAAGAGAACAGATTAGTGGCTACCAGGGGAAAGGTGGGGTGGGGAGTGGGCACAAAAGGTGACGAGGCGCACCTACAACAAGAGTGACAAACATTAATGTACAACTGAAATTTCACAAGATTGTAACCTATCATTAACTCAATAAAAAAAAAATTATCACTGTTGACAGATGATGTGATTGCCTCCCCCGTGCTCTATTACAGAAACAGCTGGATTGGAGGCTGTGTCAGTCTGCTAGCGCTGCTATAACAAAGTACTATAGATCAGCAGTGTAACAACAGGAATTTGTTTTCTCTCAGTTCTGGAGGCTGGAAATCCAAAATTAAGGTGTCGGCAGGGTTGGATTCTCCTGAGGCCTCTCTCCCTGGCGTGCACATGGCTGCCTTCTCGCTGTGTCCTCACATGGCCTTTCCTGTGTGAGCTCACCTCTTCTGTCTCTTACTTTTCTTATGAGGACAGGGCCCCACCCTCATGACCTCACTTAACTTTATTATCTCTTTAAAGGCCCTATGCCCAAATACAGTCACATTAGGGGTTAGGGTTTCAACATATGAATTTTGGGGAGACACAAGTGAGTCCATGACAGAGACTAAGACCTATGGCCATCACTGGACTCCTTGATATCTTCCCTGCTGGACTGATCTGAGAGAGGGAAGAGAAAGAGAAAGGGAGAGAGCAGAGATAGGGATTCAAGTCAAGCAAGCACAGTAAAAGCTCCCTCCCTGGTTCTCACTTGTCCTGGGAGAGGAGGGAATGGGGAAGAGAGAGAGCAGGCGTGTTACTCACAGTGGCTCTCAAGCCTGGCTGCTCATTAGAATAAGCTGGGAGCTTTACAAAATTGTCAGTGCCTGGGCCCCACCCACAGAGTTTTTGAGTTAATTGGTCGGGGTGGAGTCTGGGCTTGTGTATTTTTTTATTGAGATATACTTCACGTACCATAAAGTGCACCTTTTTAAAGTGTACAATTCAGTGGTTTTAGTGTGTTTACAAAGTGGTGGAACTATCACGGCTATCTAATTCTAGAATACTTTCCTTACTCCAAAAGGAAACCCAGACCCACTGGTAGTCGCTCCCCATTCCTCCTTACTCCCAGCCCCTGAAAACACCAATCTACTTTCTTTCTTTATGGATTTGTCCATGCTGGACATTTCATAGAAATGGAATCATACAATATGCGGCCTTTTGTGTCTGGCTTCTTTCGTGGGCTCGTGTACTTTTAAAAATCTCTCTGGGAGCCGGCCCCATGGCTGAGTGGTTAAGTTCCCACCCTCCGCTTCAGTGGCCCAGGGTTCGCTAGTTTGGATCCTGGGCACAGACCTAGCACTGCTTGTCAGACCATGCGGTGGCAGCATCCCACACAGAAGACCTAGAATGATCTACAACTAGCATATACAACTATGTACTGGGGCTTTGGGGAGGGAAAGAAAAACAAAAGAGGAAGATTGGCAATAGATGTTAGCTCAGGGCCATTATTCCTCACCAAAAGACAAAAACATCTTGGGGCTGGCCCCGTGGCCGAGTGGTTGGGTTCACGTGCTCCACTTCAGCGGGCCAGGGTTTCACTGGTTCGGATCCTCAGTGTGGACCTAGTACCGCTCATCAAGCCGTGCTGAGGCAGCATCCACACCGCACAACCAGAAGGACCTACAACTAGAATGTACGACTGTGTACTAGGGGGCTTTGAAGAGAAGAAGAAGAAGAAACAAAAAAAGAAGATTGGCGACAGATGTTAGCTCAGGTGCCAATCTTTAAAAAACAGAAACCTCTCTAGTTGTGGAGCCGGGGTTAAGAACCGCTGTGTTAGTAGAAGTCCTTTCAAGGAAACAAGAGAATTCCAGAAGAATTTCTCTGAGCCTTATTTATGGTCAGACCACAGCAAAAGAGATTCCCAGTAGCTCTAGCAAAAAAAGGTGGTAAAGGGCTCTCACTGGCCCAGAGTGGGTCACATGTTCACCCACTGGCAAATCACAGTGGCCAGGGTATAATCACATGATCACTCCTTTGAACTTTAGCTTAAGGAAAATGGGGAAACTGCTGAAGGATTTTAAGTAGGGGAGGACATAATCAGATTTAGAAAGATCTACTTGTCTAGGAAGTTTAAGCTGCTAAGGAAAACCTAATTAACCTTACGACCCAGCATATTAAGAGTCTGATACAGTGATGCTACTAACAAAAAAAGGTATTCTCTGTTATAGACTGAATTTTTGTGTAAGCCCAGAATTCCTATGCTGAAGCCCTAACCCGAGAGTGATGGTGTTTGAAGGCGGGGCCTTTGGGAGGTGATTAGGTTTAGATGAGGTCATGAAGGGGGAGCCCGCGCCATGGGAGCAGTGTCCTTACAAGAAGAGGAAGAGAGATCAGAGGTCTCTCCACCATGTGAGGACACAGCAAGAAGGAAGTTGTCTGTGAGCCAGGAAGCCCTCACAGAGGCCATATTGGTACCCAGATCTTGTACTTTCCAGCCTCCAGAACTGTGAGAAACAAATTTCTAATGCTTAAGCCACCCAGTCTATGGTATTTTGTTATGGCAGCCCAACCTGACTAAGATATTCTTTAAGTCCAGTTACCAATATATAGGAAATAGAGAAGACTGAGGACCTAGTTAAATGACACCATGGGGATGCCATCAACAAAACCCAGACTGTGGGAAACTCTACAGGACAACACGTTTCTTTTTTTCTTTCAGTAAATAAAATGCAAGGAAAAGAACGTGATAGAAGGCAAAACAACAGATTAAAAGACATTTAAAGACACAGCAACCAATCACAATATATGGCCTTATTTGATCCTAATTTTTAAAAAACTTATGACATTTATGAGATAATGAGAAATCTGCACACTAGATATTTAATGATACTAAGGAACTATTGTTAATTCTTTTTAGGTGTTATAATAGTATTTAAAAAATCTTTATCTTTTAGAAATCCATACTGAAATATTTATGAATGAAATGATAGGATATATGGGATTTGCTTCAAAATATTATGTGAAGGAGGAGTAAACCGGGATAAGAATGCAGCAGGCCTGGCCTGGGGTGACGGGCGTTGGGCTGGGAGAATGGAAACACAGGAACATTGTAATATTCTGTCTTCTTCAATGCATGCTCAAGATTCTGCATAATAAGAAGTTTATAAGTAATAAAAGTATATATTTATATTAAAGCAGTCCTGCCTCCATTTTTTATAGTGGTTTGGGTCTTTGTGTATAAATAAAAGTACTACAACTATATTTGTTTTTTAAAGAAGGAAGGGAAAGAACACTCTGGTCATAGTGGGCTCACTGGATTGGGGTGATTGAAAACTAAAGGTGAGGAGCCCAGTTAGGGGGCTGTTTGAATGACCCAAGGAACAATGGTGTTGGTAGGAGGGAAAAAGAAAAAATAAAGAGATACTTAGGAAGTGAAATCCTGGGTCTCTGATATATTAAGGAGTTGTTGGTTCTTTTGTTTGGTATTTGGTTGGGTGCAGAGAGTGACAGGAGATAGGCATTGAGTATGAGGCATTGAGTATTGGGCAAGTGGGTGGCACCATCTACTGAAGTAGAAAATATCAGGGGAGGAGAAAGTTTGAGAGAGAAGGTGGTGAGTTCAACTGTACACACAAATGTACACACAATGACTTTGAGGTCCCTGTGGGACATCCAGGTGGTTAAGGGGTCTGGGAGGAGGTCGGGCAGATCGATAAAGTTGGAACCTATTAGAATAGAGCAGGTGATTGCAGCCGTGTGGGAGAACAGGATTGCCTGGAGAGGGGCTAGAAAGGAAGAAAGGTCTCTGCAGAAGAAAGCAAAAGCCAGGCCCAGGCTGGCCCGGTGGTGCAGTGGTTAAGTGTGCACGTTCCACTTTGGTGGCCCGGGGTTCGCCAGTTCGGATCCCGGGTGTGGACATGGCACCACTTGTCAAGCCATGCTGTGGTAGGTGTCCCACATATAAAGTAGAGGAAGATGGGCATAGATGTTAGCTCAGGGTCAGTCTTCCTCAGCAAAAAGAGGAGGATTGGCAGCAGATGTTAGCTCAGGGCTAATCTTCCTCAAAAAAAAAAAAAAATCCAGACCCAGAGGAAGGCCAACTTTAAAAGGAGCAGTGGAGAAAGAGGAGCCCACAAGACAGGCTAGAAGGAAGCAGCCAGAGAAGTAGGCAGAGAACTAAGGTGTGTAAATTTCATGGAAGTCATAGGAAGCAGGAGAAGTGCCAACAGTTTCAAAAGCCACCGAACATTGATATACAGAAAGATATGAAACTATGTATTGGATTCAACAACAAAGATGTTGTGTATGATCTCAGTGGGAGCGGCCTCCGGGCTGCTGAGCACATAAGCCAATTGCCTTAGGATGAAGAGTGAATGGGAGGAAAACAAAGATGCTTCTCATGGCCTGCTCTCCCCCTTCACAGCCCCTTCTCAGGGACGCTGCCCAGTCCGTGATCCTGTGGCCCTAAATAGCCATATCCTGTAATATAAGGGTAGTGACCTATGACTTGTCTCCTCAATTGAAGAAATTACCAGACTAATTAGATTCCATCTCTCTTGGGACTCTGTCTATTGACAGTGGCAGCTGGGCTAAAGATCCTGAGGTTGACTGGAGCTGGAGTGATCATTATGGGATGGTGCTCAATGAGAAGTAGAGAGAGGGGAGAATGGAAGAGACAGAGAGACATAGAGAGGAAAGGAAAGAGGAGGAGAAGGTAGGGGACAAAAGGGGAGAAAAGATGAGAAGCATCTGATCCTGACGGGCTTGCAGTCCCTATGCCAAGTTTCTATGGGACCAGCTGTGCTTCAGTGTCTTATCCCCAGATTTGCACGTGGTTTCCAGTGTGACCCTACAAGAGGCAGCTCCCTTGAGGCACCCAGATGGGTCTCTATTCCAAAGGAACTTGGGTAAAACAGGAAGTGAGGAAGCAGAGGTGACGAGTGTAAACAACTCCTTCAAGAAGCTTGGTTTTGCAAGGGAGGAGAGAGATGGGGCAATATCTGGATAGGGTGATGAGGGGACTTAAAGATATTTTAAAGTTGACGGGAAAATCACGAGAGAGAGAGAAGCTGGACACACAAGAGAGCTGGCATAACAGATAATGCAAGGTCTCAGAAGAGGTGGATGGTGAGATCATCCTCAAACAGAGCCCGTGAGCTCAGTGTCATTGGCACTGATGCATCGGGCTCTGCTCCCAAGGACAGAGTGGGTCTTCTCTCAGCTGCCCCTCTGATCATGCCTCAGGAGCCATAATGACCCTCTGCTGTGTCTCAATCCACCAAGCCATTCTGTCAGGCCTGTAGCAGCTTGGGATCACTGTATAATATGTTGTGTCAAATGCCTCAAAGACTTGCTAAGTCACTGCCCGGAGGCATTTGACCAGTGTCCGTTACTGCTGCATTAGAGCAGCACCCAGCTCTAACACAGAGCTTCAAAGACAGAGTTGGTTACATTCTGGCTGTTTCTAGCTGTACCGTTTAATATCTGTGCTCTATGATACAGCTCACTTAAACATTATAAACAGTGGTTCTAACAGATAAGTTGGGGAAAAAATAGTGATGTTCATCTGTATAGATGATGTTAAGGAATGAGGAATTTATACAAAAGAAATTGCTATTTATCTTTATTCAAATTACAAAGGAAACCCATGGTTTTTCCAAAAAGTTCAAAGAATATAGAAATGTAGGACTTACAAAGTAAAAGTTTTCTGTATTTCATTTCCAGAGAAAATCTCTATCTATAATATGATACGTATTTCCCAGACCTAGAGCACTAACGTAAGATATATACATAAATATAACATAAATGCTGCCATTCACCTTCTTTCTACATCTTGGTTTTTCACTTAACAATACTCAAAATTGAACATCCGACCTTATAATTTTGCAAAGTATACACACAGAGAAAAAATAATAAAGGGAAATATAACATAATGCCAATAGTGATTATCCCTGGATATTAACATTATGGAAGAGTTCTTTCATTATATATTTTTTGCCTTCTGAATTTTCTGCAATGGGAGTACATTACTTCTAAAGTCAGAATATACATATACAACGTGCACATATATGTATTATCTATATACGCATACATACGTATACACATATACATACAATATGTATACCTGCACACACACACACACACACACATGCACAGATATATATATATATTTGAAAACAAGAGGCAAAAATGATGAATTATGTACAGCTTGGTTAGTTTCTCATTTGAATAAGTTGTCTGTATTTCTACTAACGTTGATGTCACTACAGAAATCCACTGAGATTTATGCTGAAATGCAGGCCCAAGTCTTTTTTTTTTTTTAAAGATTTTATTTTATTTATTTATTTATTTTTCCTTTTTCTCCCCAAAGCCCCCGGTACATAGTTGTATATTCTTCGTTGTGGGTCCTTCTAGTTGTGGCATGTGGGACGCTGCCTCAGCGTGGTTTGATGAGCAGTGCCATGTCCGCGCCCAGGATTCGAACCAACGAAACACTGGGCCACCTGCAGCGGAGTACACGAACTTAACCACTTGGCCACGGGGCCAGCCCCAGGCCCAAGTCTTTAGAAACCGAGCCTCCTTTTCGTTGGTGAACCACGGCTACCTGCCTCCCTCACACCTTGGTGCCATCACCATCCTGCTCTGAGAGTCTTCAGGGCAGAAGGCAATAATAGATGGGGAAAGGAATTGTGTCACAGACCTAAGTGGCCCTGCTGACAAACCCAAGGATTAACATTTGTGGGTCAGAAGGAGAAAGGAATGCAAGTCAGCAATGTATTAGTTCAGACTAGTTGCAAGTGAAACACAACACAAAACAAATAAGAAAACGTATTGGTTCACACACTGAAAAGTCCAGGTGTAGGTATCTGTCAGGCATGGTTGGATCCTGGAGTTCAAATTATGTTATCAGAACTTGGTCTCTGTCCACCTCCCAGCTTTGTTTTCCTCTGGTTGACTTCATTTCGGCATGTACTCTGCATGGTGACCCCTGGAAGCTCCTGGTTCTCCAGAAAAAGACAGACTCTCATAGCTTCAGCAAAAGCCACGGAGCTGGCACGGGGCTCTGATTAGCCAGGCCTGAGAAACAGTATGGAGAGCAGGGGAATTCGGGCCCCTCTGAGCCACGTGGGCTGAAATTGCAGGACCAAAGTTTCCCCAAAGTAAATTGAGGTTCTTCTGTTAGCAGAAGGGGAAATGGCAAGCAGGCCACAACATCAGATGCCCATATTGGTGGTTGGGTTTATTCTGAGATCTGCCATTACCTGCGGACACTCATGTCCACGTCTGAAAATGAGAGGGTTGCACCAAAAATCTCTAACATTCTTTCCAGCTAGAAGGAATAAGTATGAAAAAGAAAAAAAAAAGTAATTTCTCTATAGTGATCATGCTTAAAAACAATTTTTTTTCCCAGAGAAAGATTGAGGGTGTCAGCTGCTGAGCCTTGGCCGTCTATCGGGCCAGGGATCTGATCTCCCTAGGGATTGGGGGTAGGATGGATCCTGACAGGGGACCCCCGTGTCCCACAAGCTTGAACTCAGGCCTCAAGATCCATCCTATCTATCACACACGTGCTGCTGTCCGTTCCACCTTGACCTCTGGTTCAGCCCTGGCGAAAGCAGGAATCAAGCACAAGACAGCCCCTTGTCTAGTGAGTTTATACGTGTAATGTGCCACTTCTCTGCTCAATAGATTTCAGTAGCTCCCTACTGCCAATCAAATTTGGCACAAGGCCTCCTCTTGAGTTTCAAGGCATAATATGGCCCTTACATACCTGGTGGATGTATTTCCCACTCCTGTGCATATACTCTATGCTCCGGCTACTCCAGAGAGCTCTCTGTAGAACTTCTCCCCATCAAGGCCCTGAAATTACCCGTTTCCTTGTCAGTCTGTGCTACTAGCTCAACCCTAAGCAACTTGTGGGGCGGGACCAAGTCTTGTTTGCTGCTGTACGTCTAGCTCCGAGCACAGTGCCTGGTATACAGTAGGCTCTCAATCACTGTTGAATACAAATTTCCCTGAATGCACTTCATACTTTTCCACCTGCAGGTTTCTGTTCGTGTTACTCCTGCTCCCCAGAAGATTCTCAAAGTCTTAACTAGATGCCCCTAATCTAATGTCCTCTCTCTCTGTGAACCACTCATAAGAGCCCTGATTACATCTGCATCTTATTAGCAGCTTCCATGTTGTCCTGCATTGCCCCAGCACACTGCACTCAAATATTGGTCTACTTGCTTCATTCACCCCTCTCACCCCCGCTAGGCCGAGGGGAGCTCCCTGAAGGCAAAGGGTAGTTCTTATCCCCCTCTACATCCCGGTCTTACTCTCTCTGTCTTGGCAGCAGTTAGAATAATGTCTGCCACATAGCACTTATCAACAAATCCTGCATAACCCAGGCGGGACAGGTCCCTCTTCTGTGTCCTGGAGTACTTCTTGCTAAAATATGGCAGGGAGAGTGAGAACAGGAATCAGATATTCAGTTCACTGCCTCCCAATTTGGAGGCTGCCCTCAGACAATAGGCCTCTCTGAGTCTGGTGACACCTGATGGTACCTCAATGGCAGAGGTGGGAGAGGAGGAGAACTCAGCCGCAGCCCAGTTGGAGACACCCTCCCAGTTGATCAGAAAGTGCTCACCACCCCTTTGCCTGCCTTGCTAGTCTTTGTTAACTCGAACATCACTGAACTATGTCAGGCCACAGCTGTGGACCAAAGGTGCAGGTGGAGCTCACAGAGCAGCCAGTATAGTCTTTAGAGGAAGGAACAAAAGAAATGTCTGCACTTACACAGCTCCCTTGTGCCGCCCACGGTGGGGAGGTCTTATAGCATTAGGCCTCTAGGAAGCGTCTATAACAAAGACGCTTCTCTTCTCTCCATCTCTGTCCATCTTCTCTCATGCCCCTCTCCTCCCAGCCCCTCTCTCATGTAATTAGACTTGAGGCCCTGTTCTTTCCCTCCAGAAACTCTCCCCTCTTCACAACTTATTAACCCTGTGGTTGAAATCTTGTTGATTTTTTTCTGCTTATTCCGTCAATTCCTGAGAAATGTGTCCCAAAATCTGCCATGATTGTGGATTTATCTCTTTCTTTTTATGTCTGTCAATTTTGTCATCTATTTTGAAGGTATGTTGTTTATTAGGTGCTGGATATAACATATAAAAAATTATAGATATAATTTGAGGCTCTGGATGATGGTAAGATTTATTTTGCTTCTGGCGGGCAGTTAGGGTCTGGGCAGCTACCCTTGAACTCCTAAACCAGAGGCAGTTTTGCCCACCAGGAGACGTTTGGCAACGTCTGGAGACAGTTTTGGTTGTCACAACTTAGGGAGAGGGTGCTACTGGCACCCAGTGGCTAGCGGCCAGGGATGCTGCTAACCAGCCAACAATACACAGGACGGGCCCCACAACAGAGAATTAGTTGACCCAAAATGACAATGGCACTGAGGTTGAGAAACTGCCTTAATCCAATCAAAACTGAGCTGATTGGAAGCTGGGCTTCAGTCTTCGTGGGGGATCTCTATTTTCACCCCTCCCCCTTCGGTGAGGCCCTTTGGAAATCCTAGCTGAATGCCTGAGCTGTTTACTTGGGCTCCTCCTCCTTGGTGGCCCCGAACTCCAATTTTTGTACCCTTAGCATAAGATGCTGGAAGCTTCTCTGCCTCTTGAGAATGGGCAATTGCCTCAAAGTTAATCTCTCTGCTAACTCTTCTCTCCAAGATCTTGGCTCTCAAATCCTCAACACCTTGGTAAGCTCACCTTCAGACACATGTCTTATATGTTTTGTCCAGCTTTTCCAGATGTTCTCGACAGGAAGCTTGAACCGCCAATCTGCCTTACTGGACCCACCTCTCTCCATGGAATGAAGTTGCCTCTCACTCTTTTCTTGAGCCTTTCAGATGTAGGCTTTTGGCTTTGCCA
The DNA here is from genome assembly GCF_021613505.1 of Equus quagga. Lineage (NCBI taxonomy): Eukaryota > Metazoa > Chordata > Mammalia > Perissodactyla > Equidae > Equus > Equus quagga. Next base: position 172,279,977 of record NC_060268.1, on the reverse strand, counting down.
TGATGTTCAGTTTCTTCTCTGCCCATACGCTGCCCATTCTGCATGGAGAGGGGCAGCTCTGTTCCCAAGGGGAAGAATAAGGATGAGGGCTCTGATTTCCCATAATTATTGTCACCAGCAAGAGTTGGAGTGGAGGGCTATTTCTTACTAGTTATCTAAGAAATAAACATGCTTTATCATTAATTTTTCCATTCTCGTACAAGGGTAAACTTGTCCGGTCTCATAAGGAAATTCTATTTTTCCTCTCAACATTATTTTGACCCTGCTCCTTATGAAAGAATAAGCCTGGCATTAAAGTGCTCAGAACATTTGCCTTTTCCCCCAAAGTCTGGCTTACATTGCTGGAAGACCAACCAAGATGTGACTGGGCCAGATCTCAGACGGGTGTGGTTAGTTCCCATTATTAGAATGGAACGCTAATCGGATTGTGAATTAGATTATTCCTGATTCACGAATCTCCCTAATTTTAGAAAGTGGGAGTGCCTCGTTTATTTATGGAATGAAACAGTGAATGAATGCCCAGCTGTGTTCCAACCTTTAGATCAGCACGCTGCCCGTCCTGCACTTGCTTCCTTTACTGGGTTTTCAAACAAGGCCTTAGTCTTTATTAGGGTATCACTTGTACTATAAGAAATAAAAAACCATGAAAGTAGTAATTCATTCTGAAATGGAGCCCACAATCATAGGAATAACTTCCTGAGAAGCAGGAAATGATTTCTTTGGGCTGGGGTAAAAATGGAAGGCACAGTCATGAGTCGCCCCCTACTGGTCAGTGAGGGAAATACCTCACTTCAGATTTTAATAGTTTGTGCCTTTGAATCCTTTATTAAGAATCATAGAACTGAAGCAGAATTTCTTGAGTCCAAGCCAAAGAGGCTTGCCAAAACACACAGTGAGTTACTGGGATGCTGGGATGAAGACCCTGGATCTCAGCACTCCAGGGCCTAATTTAACAGGGCCTAATTTAACAGCCGCAGTCCCCTAAGGCCAGAGGCTGCCAGCCTTAACCTGTACTCATAAATTAATCCCCCTGGAGATTTCCAACCTTCAAATAACTTTGGTAAAGCCTTGGCTCTAAAGAAAGATTTTGAGTTTCACATTCCAATGTATCACCAAAAAAATCACATTGAGGGGCCAGCCCAGTGGCGTAGTTCACACTGTTCTGCTTTGGTGGTCCTGGGGTTCACCAGTTTGGATCCTGGGTGCAGACCTATGCACCACTTGGCAAGCCGTGCTGTGGTAGGCGTCCCACATATAAAGTAGAAGAAGATGGCATGAATGTCAGCTCAGAGCCAGTCTTCCTCAGCAAAAAAGAGGATGTTAGCTCAGGGCTAATCTTCCTCAAAAAAAAAACACCACCACATTTATCCCAAATCAATCATTTCAGCTATATTTTGTACTAATTAATAAGTTATTCTTGGGACTCACTTCCTTCTTCCATCCCTCCCTCATTTCCTCTTCCTCCTCCTCCTGCTTCTCTCTCTCTCCCTTTCTTGTCATTCTAAGAAACTTTATTCTTAAAACCGTTCATGAAATGATTATGAAATGTCATTTTATTTTATTTTATTTTTTGAGGAAGATTCGCCCTGAGCTAACATCTACTGCCAATCCTCCTCTTTTTGCTGAGGAAGGCTGGCCCTGAGCTAACATCCGTGCCCATCTTGCTCTACTTTATATGTGGGATGCCTACCACAGCATGGCTTGTCAAGCACTGCCATGTCCACACCCAGGATCTGAACCTGTGAACCCTGGGGCCACCGAAGCAGAACGTGTGCACTTAACCACTGTGCCACTGGGCCGGCCCTGTCATTTTATTTTTAAACTCTCTACTTTCTATCTTGACCATTTTTGTTCACTAGTATAATGAACAAAATGTCAAAATGGGAGAGTTACTATATTTTTAATATTTTTAAATTCTGAGGGTTTAAAAATTTATTTGGGATAATGATCTTTTTGTCTTTTTTTGTCTGAAAGAACTTTATGACCCAAATTTGTCAAAATTCTCTCAGAAAATGTTAATGCAAATGGGCATTTATCGGGAGAAATTTCTGAATTATGCCAGCTGCTTCTATGTCAGGGGGTGGACCCAGAGTCATCTTAGAACTTTGGTTATTCGGGCAAGAGTCTTGGAGTGGATTCTTTTAGTTATGAAAACATAGGGCAAGCAGGCACTCGTTGCCCTGAGGAGAAAGTGGCGTAAAGCTTTCTAAAGCGTGGATGAAGGCTGCCCCTCCCTCAATATCTCTGCCAGGGAGAAAGAGTATAAACTTGTCTAGCAGTCAAGGAGCCTCCTGGGGGTAAAAGCTCCAGATTCTAGCCCTTTCTCTCGGAGATTCAAAAACAGGAAAATCTGTTGGCATAGATGAAGGCTCAGTGACAGAAAAGAACACCAAAGGGCGGAGAGAAACTCTGTGCGGGAAATCTGAACTGGAGAGCAGGGGCATGGTGTGAGGGTAGAAATATGGCAGGGAGGCAGTAAGGAGTTTAGTAAGGGTTCATGGAAAGGTCTCTGCAAAAGGAGCAAGTGTCCACCCAACACAGAAGGGCCCGCTTTCAGCAGCAACACTGCGGGTGCCTCCGAAGCACTGCCTGGGAACGAGTCACACCTCCTGTTCTCTCTGCCCACGCCTGCAGCAGGAGGGCCTCCTGCTGACCTGAGTGAGTGCCCCTGAGGTTCTTGAATAATTCAGGGAGGGAGGGATAGGGCTTACAACGGAGAATGGGCTTCTTGCTCATAAGGGCGCGCAGATGCTCCAAGAACTAACTGGAAAAATTAGAGACTCGACTGCATGTGGACCCCAACGTGTTGGTTGAAGCAGATCAAACTAGTTACAAGGTCTCCTGATTCGTCTTGTTTAGAGTCCCAAGAGAAGCAGTACCATTTTCTTTCTTTAGCCAAGCGCCCTCTCTGTGCACATGGCCCGGGGATGAAGCTGGTATCCTCCTCGAGTGCCCTGCCTTCAGGGACTCATGTCATTCAGATCTCTTCTCTGCCCCAGATGCTCTGCTGAAGGGATGTGCATCTGGTAGTCGTTTTGAACTACATTACTCTGCTTCATCACTCTGGCCCTAGCTGATTGGACCAGGGGTGAGTATCTGACCCAAGGCAGACCGTCCATGAGCTAGTCAGTGAATACCTCACCTGGTACTAAGAGATGAGCTTCTGTCAAATCTGTGCTCTTAAACATGTTAGCTTGGGGCAGCCCTGTGGCTGAGCGGTTAAATTCGTGCACTCCAATTCACAGACCCAGGGTTTGATGGTTCAGATCCTGGGTGCAGACATACACACTGCTCATCAAGCCATGCTGTGGTGGCATCCCACATAGAAGAACTAGAATGACCTACAACTAGGATATACAACTATGTGCTGGGGTTTGGGGGAGAAAAAAAAATAAAGAGGAAGATTGGCAACAGATGTTAGCTCAAGGCCAATATTCCTCACACACACACACAAATTTCAGCTGAGATATATAGAGAATAAGATGTGGAGAAATTGGAACCTTCCCATACTGCTGATGACAATGTAAAATGGTGCAGCCATTTTGGAAAACAATCTGGCAGTTCCTCCAAAAGTTAAACAGAGTTACCACGTGACCCAGCAATTCCTCTCCTAGGTATATACCCAAGTGAAATGAATACACATGTCCACAAAAAAGTTTGTACACGAATGTTCATAGCAGCATTATTCACATTAGCCAAAAAGTGGAAACAACCCAAATGTCATAAACTGATGAATGGGTAAATAAAACGTGGTATATCCACACAATAGATGCCTTTCGGTAATAAAAAGCAGCGAAGCACTGACACATGCCACAACGTGGATGAACCTTGACAACATTATGCTAAGTAAAAGAAGGCAGTCACAAAAGACCATGTATTGTATGATTCCATTTATACAAAATGTCCACAATAGGCAAATCTATAGAGACAGAAAGTAGATTAGTGGTTGCCAATGGCTGGAGGGAAATGGGAAGTAAATGCCAATGAGTATGGTGTTTCTTTTTGAGATGATGAAATTCTAAAATTGGTTGTAGTTCTGGTTGCACAACTCTGTGAATATACTAAAAACCATTGAATTGTATATTTAAATGGGTTAATTGTATGGTATGTGAATTATGTCTCAAGGCTTAAGGAAAAAAAAAAAAGACATGTAGAGAATCAAAGAGTGAACAGTGGAAGAGGAAGCTAAAAGGTTCGGCTATAAAGAGAGACCACATGGCCGTGGAGCGCCTGTGTAAGCCCAAGTCCCAAGTATGAAGAAGCCGTGTCTCGAGGGAGGGATTAGAGGAGGAGGAAGGGGATGAGAAGATCTGAAGCTGTATGATTTCACTGCTACCAATGCGGTTGCCACCATATCTAAAGCTCTCCTATAACTTTCTAGAACTCTCTGCCTCACACAGCTGAAAGCTGGCAGAAGAGCATCCTTGAGCCCCAGAAGGCAAGAAATCAGCTCAACAGCCTTCGAGCTTGAGGGTTAACTGCACTGTTCACAGTGCTCCCACACTGCAGTGGTCATTTGAACCTACAGTCCCAAGAATCTGTAGGCCATAAAGCGGCGCATTATCGACATTCCCAGAGCTTGTCTACTGCGAATTGCCAGGTAACTGATTCCTGACCCAGGCCTTTTTCCTGGAAGTTTGTCTATTCTGTCCCACCCATCCTGTACAGTGGGAGAATGGTAGGAAGACACGTGGGGTACGTGAGGCCAAGCACGTGTGCCTTTAAGGCTCCAGGTCAGGTGCTGGCCCTCCCATCTAGACAGATCTAGCTCAACACCCCACCACTCAGGACTGAATGTGCTTACATTTTATTTAGAAATGTATAAAGGGGCATCACCCTTTTTGTGTCTCAGTTTTGGAGTTGGACTGCCCCCCAGGTCATTACCCTCCCGTACACACATGTTGAGGGGCACTGAAGGGTGACTGCTGTGGTTAGGTCCAACTGCCGGGCCACTGATGGTCAGTGTGCTCTATATTCCTTTGTGTTTACCAACAGCAGTTTCCAGCGCTTGGGAACCACCCTGCTTCCTGGTCTCACTTTGCAGAGGTCATTCTCCCTGAAGGCTCCATCTCGGGACAGTTGGAATGGCCAGTGGTTGCCAACTTAAGTGCTTTCCTGATGGCATCATGGGCCCTGATTCTTATGTCCTACTCATTGGTGGAGAGAGGAGAACAGAGCAGTTTCAGGAAGAAGAGCTGGCAGCTTAGTTTGGTGGCAGACCCTGGGCCACTCTAGATCCAAGCCTCTTCAGCTCATGCTCCCTTCCAGGCCTGGCCTGAGTGTTTCCTGGGTTCCAGGGCTCAGAGATCTTTTGCAGTAAGTCCCATTGCTTGGCGTCCTTTAAGGCAGTCTCTGTTCCCTGTTCCTTGCAAGTGTAAAACCCCTGCCTGGAACGCACTGTGAAAAGATGTCCTCCAGACTTGAGCAGGAGGTTGCAGAGATGCATAGAGATGGCAGGCAGAGAAGAAACAGGAGTGGTGTGCGATTACCACTCCCCAGAACTCTGCCCAGATACCATCTTGAGGTTGGAGAGCAGCAGGACCAACACCCTGGACCTGTCCCTGGGCCCTTTTCTCCTTGTCATCAGTGGTATGAAGAGAAGGACAGTAGAAACAACGCTCCCATTCATTGTCTTGGGCAAGTTGTCCTCAGGATTAAATGTCACTTCACGTAGAGTTAGGTACTCTTATTGTCACCACTTAACTTAGGGAGAAACCGAGGCTGAAAAAGTGTAAGAACTTGTCAAAGGTCGCAGTTACTGAGTGAGGAAGCTGGGATTGGAACTCAGCCCATCTGACACCAGAGCTGACTCAACCACTACCCTCAAAATACCTCTGATCAGTAAAAAGAGGCACAGCGATTCGAATGTGAGTTTCATTTACACGAGGGGACCTGACAGCAGCATGTGGACTTCTTTAGAACTGATGGGTCAGGGGCTGGGGGGGACCTTGAAGACAGGCTCACTAACCTAAGCAGGGTGCAGTAGAATGTGGACAGACATTTGGGACCCCATCCCCCTGGTCTAAAAGGCAGATCCAGCAAGCAAACTGCATAGGCTTTCAGTCAGTGCAGTAAAATCCATGCTGTGCTGGGCAGCAGCTGAGCAGGCCATCTTCCGCCTGCGACAAAGCGACCTTGCAGCCCCACGTCTCATGACTGAAGATGCCAGCTGGACAGATCCACAGCAGGAAGAGAGAAAGGGCAGCTCGCTGTCACATTTCCCAGCTGCATTTCTTAGAGACTGAGGGACTAATTCAACAGTCCTGGTCCTTGCCTCCCTCCACACATAGATGATGTCAGCATCTCTGAACTTGTTTGAGGTGTAACCAAGGAATTCTTGTTTATGTCACCTTCAAGTATCATCTGGATGAAAGCCCAGATGTGCTCTATCCCCTTTTTTCTTTTTAACATATATGAAATCAAGTTGTAAGGTTTTTTTGTTTTCCTCTTCCCTGCACATGCACTGTTTTGTGAAAGAGATAGAAGGTGCATCTGAACCCACACACCTCGGAGCGGGTCCATCGGAGCGCTCTGCTGACCTGCTTTCCTGGGGTTTGAACTCCTCATGCTGATTATCCAATAGACCCCTTCGCTGAGCTCGCCCAGACTCTTTATTTCCGTTGAGAAGGGTCAAAGAACCCAGCGCCACAGTCCTCGCTCTCGACACTCACAGGGACAGAGGGAAGGACAGAAGGGACTCGAGACAGAAGTAAATATTTACCACACAGCAGGACTTGGAACTCACTAATTGGCAGCCCTCAAGCCAAACGTGGCCCGCAGATGGGTTTTGTGGGGCCTGCCCAGGTTCTCTAAAACATTTAAAAATATTTAAAAATGGAGAGATTTCACATGAACAGATTTCTGGTCTGTCTTGAAAATTGGAAAGCTCTTACAATGCTGGCCCCACGTCCCCATCTGGCAACCACTGGCTGGGCTGAGCAGCAGCCTGTGTCTGCCCTTGGCCCCACCCCCCCACTGTGACAGCTGGCTCTGCCACTCCTCCACCTGGTGGCCTCTGTGAGCATGCGAGATGGCACCCCAGGGAAGGCTTGTGCTGAGGGAGCCCCGAAAGAACCCCGGAATTTGAATTCTAGGTTCCTGGAGGATATCAGCTGGTTCTTCACCTTCCTGTGTGCCCTGTAGGCAACTGTGCATATAAGTCTGGTGATCGGGAGAAAGAGGGTACCAGAAACATAGACCCAGAGGTGACTGGGGTCTGGGAAGTGGAACCCCGTGACCCAGTGAGAGTGTAAATGGTATGTATTAGTCAGTGTTCTCCAGAAAAACACAATAAATATGAGTGTGTGTATGTGTGTGTTTGTATGTATATGTATGTATTTATCTTTTTATGACGTTTATTTTAAGGAATTGGTTCACGTGATTGTGGGGATAAGTAAGTTGGAAATGTGTAGGTCAGGCTGGCAGGCAGGAAACTCAGGCAGGGGCTGATGCTACAGTCTTGAGGCAGAATATCTTCTTTTCCAAGAAACCTGTTTTTGCTCTTAAGGCCTTCAACTGATTGTATGAGGCCCACCCACACTATGGAGGGTAGTCTCCATTACTGAAAGTCAACTGATTGTAGATGTTAACCACAGGTCACCTACCAGATGCCTCCACAGCAACACCTAGATAGCGTGGGATTAAACAGCTGGGTACTGTCACCTAGCCAAGTTGACACACAAAACTAACCATCACAAAGCCAGAAGAGCAGTGGGTTGAGGAAGGGAGCTTGGGAGACATCCCTGTTGAAGAGTGGGCGGGGAGGACGGTGAGCCCGGGCGGCACTGATGGGGAGGAGCGCTGGGAGACGACCACCCAGGGCAGCACTGCATCCACAGATGCAGTGGGGGGGAAGGCAGAGGGCAGAGGGCAGAGGGCAGAGGTGTGCCTGGGAGGTGGGGTGGGGGTGACTTCAGCTGGCTCTTTTGGGATATTTGATAGCAAAGGGGTTAAGCTGAGGAGCAAGCAGGAAACGTTTCTTTTTGGTTTGCACCTTGTAGGCTAAGGAGAAGGAAGGAGCCAGCTGGGAGAGGAAGAGGCAGAGGAGAAGCGAGGCGCTGGTGGTGGGGCTTCTCTCTGGATGAGAGGAGACCGTCCTTCTCAGCAGCAGGGCCCCGGAGAAAGCACAGGCTCCATGTGACAACACAGGACGTCAGAGCAAAGCTCTGGCTAGAGCAGGCAAGGACAGGAAAAGGAGTGTTCTAGAAAAAGGCCCCTTCTGCCTGGAATACTTTTTCCAGTCCCCTCCACACATCCTCACACATCCAGCTGCAGCCAGAACTCTGCCCCATTGTCCTGGGCTCCCGAGTCTAGGGAGGACCCATGCAGATGGCCTGTGGCTGCCTCCCCTCCCTTCTACCAAGTGCAGATGGCACCACTGCTGGCTTCTCCTGCTACCACCTCTGGTCCTGGACTCTCCTCGCCCTGCTGGGACTGAAGTAGCTCTTCCCAGTCCCCAGTGATTCAAGTGGGCAGCACTGAGCAACGGGCAGCTTGAGTATCAGGAGAGCAGGGACACGCCAAGCACTTACACACAGAACTGGAGGAATTTAACTGATAATTTTTTTAAAAGCAACAGACAGACTGTAACACGGCAAATTCAGATCATCCTTACACTTCTTTGGGGCTTACTACTGTTTTTATTTTGAATCACATTATGTGAGGAGGCACCACAATTACTTCCATGCTTGGGGCCCGCAAGGGTTTAATCCAGCCCCACCTCTCAGCCCTTGGCACTCAAGCCCTTCAGAGCTCGGAGGATGTGGTGGCACAGCCGACAAACAGGGAGGGCTGCTCAGGAAGGCCTTGCCGCAACACAGGGCGTGTGCACCTGCTGGAGCTTTTTTTGTGCCGCCTGAAAGTTCAAAACATGCCGGAACACGGAAAGAAAGGTATTTGCCTGAGTGACTCAGACATGTTCCAGCATTTTCCCACAGGCTCTTGCACATCCCAAAATAACCGCAACCCTGGATCCTGTCCCTTGGCATATGATCACATTTGTATAATGTTACAGAACAGGGGGCAGACCGGCCACACTCACATGGGAGTCGCAGGAATGCACAGCCCGTCATGGAGAGCCACGCTGCATGGCTCACCGGATAGCGGAGAAAAAGCAAGTGCAGAGGACACGACAGTAGGAAGTGCAGACGCACCAGCATCATCCAGACCATCGAGAGGGGCCTTGGTCAGTGCCCACCTTTCACAGATGTGGAGAAAGAGGTCCAGAGAGGAAACAACTTGCCCAACCGTACACATCTGGGGATTTCAAGGGAAAGGGGGCGAGGGAACTGGCCTTCAACTCTCCTCAACTAATGCTGCTGTTTATTTCTGAATAAACATCAATTTAGCCTTGAAATCCAAAGATCTTAAATCAAAGGGGTGTTAAGGGCCTCCTGGCCATCCAGGCTGCCCATGTGCCCCTGGCAGGGGGGGTGTGGATGCTGAGGTGAGAGGAAGGAGGGGTGCTCCAGACAGCTTTGGAAACCACCCCAGGGATCTGGGCTGCCAGCATTGAGGATGCAAGTGACTTTCAGCGTAGGCACCACTACTTACTAGTTCCGAGTCATTTGCTTTATCTGGGAGACAGGAGTAATCTCAGGATTTTGAGACAATATATTAAAAAACAAACGCCCTGACCTAGGAAGAGGTGAGAGGTTATTTTCAAATTTCTGTGGCACTCAACCAGTCCTTCCCCTCTGGGACACCACAGCCCACTTAGTGTTAAAGATGGTGCACTGTGGTGAGACTAACATGGCCTTTGATGTCCCGTGGACCTGGATTCAAATCCTGCCTCTGCTGCTGGCTCTGTGGCTGTGAGCAAGTCATTCCCTGTTTTCTCCTGTTACACGGAGGACAGTAATAGCAGCTAACGTTAGTCATGTGCCAGCGACTACTTTCACTGCTTCACATGTCTGAATTCATTTAATGATTTTCTCCCCCATTTTACAACTAAAGAAACCAGGAAGGAAAAGGCTGCATAACTTGTCCACTGTCCCAGAGCTATTACGTGAAGCTGTGACTTGAACCCAGGAGTTCCGATTCAAGCCTCTGTTCTAAAGGGTGATGTTCTCTTAAAGAGCATTGAAATGACTACATATTACATAAGCCCAAACCCCCGACACTAGGCAGATTCGCTGGATATCTATCCCCTGACTCTTGCAGGGGCCAAGACAGTTACATTAGTAAGAGCCCAGCCTGCTGCCCCCAAACAAGGCCCAGGGACCACTAACACAGGCCAGGGAACTCCTGTCCTGACAGCCACGTACCATCTAACGTGGATGATGGAAAGTATCCTTAACCACAGTAAAGCGCTACCTATTGATGATGTTTAGTGATAAAAATAACATCAGCCTAATTCAGCAACCACTCAAGAAGGGTTAATGTTGAGGTCCGTTGAGAATAGCTGCCCAAGTCACAAAAACAGTCATATTCTTTACCTTCATTTCATTCTAAAAATAATCCAGTAGGCTTTTTTTCTTCTATTTACACGTTTGAGTTTCTAGAATCGGTGGTGTGTCTTTAACCGTCAGCTTGTACTCCCCAAATGAGTTCACCCAGGAATGATGCTGGCGGATTCCCACCGGAATGACTTCAACCTTTCTCAGCAAGCTAAGAGTGGCAAGAACACCAGCGTATATTTTCGTGCGGCACCGTCAGGCACCAATATTAAACTCAACACAGTCATGAGGAATTCAGCTCGGGGGCTCAAAGTCAGCATGCTCCCCAGGCGTCCCGAGGTCTCAGGCCTTTCTCTTCCTTTTCAGGTTTATTTGGCAAGCAGTTAAAAAACCAAAATCTAGCACATTCCAGGGCTGTGGTCCCTCCCAAGCTTTTAAAAACCATCGGCACAGAAAGATTCTTCTCCCACCCAGTGGCTCCTGAGTGCATCTGGTCCCTAACCCCAGTGGCTTCTAGGAACCCAATCTGAGAAGATAAACCCAGACTGGTTTGGTGACTCAGAAATGTCAGATAAAGATGACCCCAAGACACTCACACAACACATTCCCAACCCCCAGTGACCCAGACTCCACAGAACACTTTGGCTAGCCTCAGGCAACACTGGGAACTGGTTTCCTCTGCACTTGTGAACCATCTCAGCCCCTTGGGAGGCCTGAGGCCAGGTGGGCAGAAAGGCTGCCCAAGTGGCACCTTGGCTGGGGCAGTCTGGAGAGGTGCGGCGGGCACATTCCCCTGACCTGAGCTCACAGCCCTGAGTCCTCCCAGCTTCCACCTGCAATCTGAGAGTGAAAAGCGACCCAGACTCACTCTCTTGTGAGCTGGGCCAGTAGAGATGTTATGAATCCCAGAGCAGGCTTCTAAGTGCGCCTGCCATTTATCCTTACTTAATGCTGCCACTCTTTTCAAAGTTTTAGAAACCACAAAAAACATTTGGAGTTATATTATTACTTTATTTTCCTTTTTTTAAATGTTATCATTAAAGTCATCCAACATACAGATATTCCTATGGCTCCTTACACATTTTCTTCTATCTAAAGTTAAGTATTTTAGCTATGAGACGAAGAAAATCATCCCATTAAAACAGCAACGCTTCTGAAAAATGGGTTTCATGTTTACATGATGGGAAGTCGACTCCCCATCGACCTACTAAAACTCCTTCAGTCCAGAGCTCTATGAAGACGGCTCACTACCACGCGGGCCCGAGCAGAGAGAGGGCCCCAAAACGACAAGCGATGGGGTTAAACTTTTGAAACAAGCAACTTCTTTATTTATACAGAATAAGAATACAGAAGAAAAGCATCATCTTCCTTTTAGCCCTTTTATTAGTGTGTTTTGCCTCCACCCCAGTTACTGCCTACCAAGCGGTTATGAATAGTAAAAACCAGCTGATTTAAAGTCCCTGAAATGCATGCAACTTAAAATTCCCTAAAGCAAACCATCAGTTCCCAGTTCCCGCGTCTGCTGCTTATTTCGTGGAGGCTGGTGCTGCTGGGTTACCAGCTGTGTCTGCCGTGCTGCTGGGGTCTGGAGCTGCTGCTGCTTTGGCTTCTGCCTGCTGGGTTTCAGTTTGGGGCTCTTCTCCATGTCCGGCACTTTTCTTACTCTTGTCTGCTGCCACGGCCCCCATCTCCATGATTTCCTGCAGCGGCCGATCGGTTTCAAGGGAGCTGGGCTGGAGTTCATAAACCTGGACTTGACCTGGGACATCTATTGCTTTCTGTTCAAGTTTTTCCAGGATGGTCTGAACCTTCCTGACGCCATCTCTCCTGGCCTGACGGACATCAGCTCGTCCTTCGGGGTCTACTGAATCCAGGGCCAGCAGCTCTTTGGTCAAATACTCTTCTATCATCAGATACTTTTTGTCTGTCTTCTTGCCTTCAAAGTTGTCCACAGCCTGCTCCAGCCCCTGTACCTTCTCCAGGATGGCTTCCACTTTCAACACACCCGGATGTTTTGGGGGTGCTTCAGCTTCTCCTGGTTTTGAGGGTGCGGGTTCTGCAGGGGCAGGGCTGGGGGCTGCTCTCTCTTCTGCAGCCACACTCTTGGGGGACGAGGGGACAGCAGAAGGGGCAGGGCTGGGGGGACAAGGAACCTGAGCAGAGGGAACCTTTACTTCTACCTTCTCAGAGGGAGGTGGGGGCTTCTGGGAGACCGGCTGGGACTCTGCCTCCTTACGGATCACCGGAATCGGGATGTGTCCAGGGGGGAGATCTGGTCCCACGGGGCCTGGCTTGCTTTCTGGTTTGTTTTCAGGTTGGGGAACGGGCGAAGGTTCTCGATGGGTCATGGGCTGCTGAGAAGAGGCAAGGACACAAAGACATTTTTAGTAATTGGCTGAGAGTCACAGGCAGTTGTTTGCAGCTATGACTGACTAGAAAGAAACTGGCAAATGGCTTTCGCAAAGTTTAACAGTATAAAAGAGATTTCAAAGTCAACCAACAGCTGCTACAAAATAAAAATATGGTATTAATCATCTCTGTGACCAAACCATTTGTTATGCTTCCATTCATCACCTTGTTCTGTTACCTCTCACTGGATTTTTTGGTAGACGGTATTCCTAGGGCAATGAAAAGAAAACCAGTATTTTCAAATGGAAATACCAAAAACTCATGCTGACTGCTAAGCCAGTTTAACTCAAAGCAAAGCCCTGGGTGAGTCAGACGCTCAGGTAATGCAGCCATGAAGGAATAATTGCCACTTGTCCCCCTTCATGCTGTGTGGACAGCCTCTGTTCAGGGTGTGACCTTCCCACGTCCTGTTTTAGAAAAGTTATAATCTTCTCCCCTAAACTTATGACAGCCTAGTGGTTTCTGCCCAAACTGATATAGTTTTTGAGAATAAGCAAGATGTGCAAAATAGTTAACCCTGTAAGAATGTTGCTTGGTACATCTGCACCAGAGCTAACACTCAGCGGGGCAGCATCTCCGCACTGACTTCTGGCTGCGCAGGCTGAGACACTCTTTAATGTGACATAAACTACAGCCAAATACATATATTTTAAACAGCAAGCATTTATCTTTCCTTTTTTTTTTTTTGCAGAAGATTTGCCCTAAGCTAACACCTGTTGCCAATCTTCGTGCTTTTTCCTCCTGCCCCCCCCCCCCAAGCCGCAGGACATGGTTGTGCACAGTTGCAAATTCTTCTTTGTGAGCTGCTGCCACAGCATGGCTCCTGACAGATGAGTGGTGTAGGTCCCCACCTGGGAACCGAATCCGGGCCACTGAGGCAGAGTGTGCCAAACTTAACTGCCAGGTCATCAGGGCTGGCTCTATAGCCAAATATTTTTAAATGAGCTATGCCTAAAACAAATATCTTGTCTCTTCCAGCATTTAAGTGAATATCTAAAATTCCTTTAAAAATATCAACACATCCTAATTTCATTAACTGGGAAGTAAGAGTTGGACTACATCATCATAATTATTATTTTTTTAAATAAGAGCAGTGTCGCCTTTATTTTTTATTTTTAAAGATTTTATTTTTTCCTTTTTCTCCCCAAAGCCCCCCGGTGCATAGTTGTATATTCTTCGTTGTGGGTCCCTCTAGTTGTGGCATGTGGGACGCTGCCTCAGCGTGGTTTGATGAGCAGTGCCATGTCTGCGCCCAGGATTCGAACCAACGAAACACTGGGCCGCCTGCAGCAGAGTGCACGAACTTAACCACTCAGCCATGGGGCCAGCCCCAGACTACATTATTTTTAAAGTACCCCCAACTTAAACTATTGAAGTCTACTATAATGAATGTTCAGTTAGGTCACATCTTTGCAAGCCTCCAAAAAGGGATCTTTGAACAAGCTATAAAGGGAGGCCACACAAACAAACAAGGTGAAGGGAAGTGGAAATAGGATTAAACACTGTTTCAGCAATTGAAGGAAATATATGGGAAAGAGAGGAGGGGAAGCCTCCAGCTCTGCAAGTGGGCACCTCTTTCCCGGGATTACTGGGCCCGAGTGAGGACTTTGTGGACACTTAGCTTCTGATGCCAGCAACCTCCTTTTCCAGCCAAACTCTCTTGCAACCCAGACATCCTCAACTTTGACTCTTAACCCTCAGGAACCAGCCACACGCCTCTCTGTGGGTTTTAAAACAATGGCTGGGTGAGAAGTGACTTTAGAAATACCTAAGAGGAGGTACTCTACGGCTTGTACTCTTCAAAAATGTCAAGGTCATGAAAGCAAAGGCAGGCCGGGGAACTGCTCCAGATTGAAGGAGACTAAAGAGAAATGCCATCTAAACGCAGTGCTCATGATTCAGATTAGAGCCTGACACAGGAGCAAATTCCTATAAGGGAGACTTGAAAATGGACTGTGTATTACACAATAACATTGTAGACTGTTAAATTTTCTGATTCTGATAATTCCACAGTGATTGTGAACAAGAATGCCTTTTTCTTATGAAAATACTCGAAGTATTTATGGGTAAAGGGGCATGATATTTACAACTAAATCTCAATTAAAATATATAGGTGATATATATAGAGAGAAGAAATGACAAAGCAAATGGAGGAAAATATTAATAAACAGTGAATATGGGTGAAGAGCATACTGGATTTCTTTATATGATTCGTATAACTCTCCTGTAAGGTGCAAGTTATTTCCAAATAAAAAAGCTAAAAAAATAAGAGTAAAAGGAGAGTGATCTCTTAGAGGGCCCAGGACAGTGTCACTATTTATAGTAAAAAGATACCCTGTATTTGTTTACAGAAGGACTTTCTTCTAAAAACTATGGTGGAGGAGCCGGCCCAGTGGTGCAGCGGTTAAGTTTGCATGTTCCGCTTCTTGGTGGCCTGGGGTTCACTGGTTCGGATCCTGAACGTGGACATGGCACCGCTTGGCAAAAGCCATGCTGTGGTAGGCATCCCACGTATGAAGTAGAGGAAGATGGGCATGGATTTTAGCTCAGGGCCAGTCTTCCTCAGCAAAAAGAGGAGGAGTGGCAGTAGTTAGCTCAGGGCTAATCTTCCTCAAAAAAAAAATTAAAATTTAAAAATTTAAAAAAATTAAAACTGTGGCAGAGAATTAACTCAGCTGCTCAAGTCACAGCCAGAGGGGGCTCAGGGTTGCAGAATGTTCTACTGCTAAGGTACAAGCTGATAAAACTAGATGACCTCCTCCTCCAGGAACCAGACCCCCACGTGTCTCCAATGAAGGATGAGTGGACCAGACCCGTGCCTGTAACTTTCACCAGGCCGGAAGGTTTCCCATCCACTCAGTCGGCTGGCTCATCAGCCAGGCAATCTGGTCCTCTACCGCAAAGGAGAAGAAAAGTGTAAGACACAGTCCCTGTCCCCAAGCTCAGAGCCAAGCTGAAGTGAGAATATGAACACTTTTGAAATGCACAAAATCATCACATGCTGAACTGTAAGGGACTCACAGGAGACGCCGTGAGAAGGATGAGCGGGCTTCACGGAAGAGGCAAGACCAGCGTGTTCCTTGGAGGATGGGGAGAACTTGGGTTGTAGAGACATTTCAGGGAGGGGTTTGGCATGAGCAAAGGCTCAGCGGTGGGAATGACAAAATAGGCTTGCAGGGTGAGAAGGGCCACCAGTGAGGAAGGCGACAAGCTGCCTGGAGGAGGCGTGACTGGGCTGTGAGGGGGTCTGAAGGGTCCTCAGAGGGTGTGGTGGGCACTAAGACACCAGACCCCCAGGTTCTGCCCAGCCATTTCCTATCAGGGTGGCTGGCACTCTGCCTCTAAGGCAGCTGCAATGAACAATGAGCAAAAGCTGTAGAAAGTACTACAGGTTCACAGCCCTCGTCCTGCATTTCTGCTGACAACCTGCCATTTCCAGGATCTCACTTTCCCCCAGATAAGGTGTGTAAACTAGGTGGGGCTGAGGGGAGAATCAGGGCACCTGCATGGAGCTCCTCAGCCCCTGGAGAGAGGCTGCTGTGGCCAGTGTGCTGACACCAGCTCCCGTACCTGAGGCCTGTCGACCACGGTGTGCACACGGAGGGGCGAGGGAGAGTGCACTGGTGTGCTGCTTCTGGCTGGAGAGCCCTCCCGGCTGGATGCACCTCGGACAGGCACCCGGAATGGGGATGCTACTTGCGGGGGCCGGGACTCCCAGTCATCCGCCTGGATCTTGTGGTAGACGGGCTGGTGGGTCTGGTATTCACCCTGCTGAGCCGGGTAGTGGATCTTCTGGGCTTGGTGGGAGGGGGGTTGGGCTGCCGGCCGGGTGGCGTTCTGCTCGTGGATCACGGGGATGGGGATGTAGCCCCGGGGGAGCTGGTGGCTGCCCAGGCTGCCCCGTGCGGAGGAGGACGGCAGACTGGCCGAGGAGGATGAGGACGAGCAGTCCGAGGCAGCCGGAGACTGGGATCGCTGCAAGACACAAGGGTAGAGGCCTGGCCCTGAGACAACCTTCAACCTGGCCCTCCGACTCGCCTCCACTGTGCGCCTGCTCAGTGCAACAGGTTTAACAGGACCTCCCAGCTGTGAGCCTTTCCGTTTTCAAGACTGGGAGCTCGGAGTCAAGAGGCCTGGGTTCAAATTCTTAAATGCCCCACAGCTTTCTGAGCCTCATCTAAAATATGGAAAAGCGTGCCCCCTCCCTCACTGGGCTGGCTTGGAGATTCAGTAACATAATCTGTATATGTGCCTTAGCACAAGTGCCAAACACAGGAGGTGCTCAATACATCCCCATTTGCTAGCATTCATCACTCCACTCCCTCCTTCCTCAACCCTTTCCCTGCTAATCTACAGAGAACTCAGCTGGGCATTGAGAACTGCGTCCCCTGTGTGGTCCAAGGCAGGCAGGCCCCTTTCCCTGCTGGGTCACCCTCTATTCACCTAGAAAACTAGGAAGGCATTTCCCCAGCTGCTTCTAAGGATCCTGCTAGCTCAAACTTGTTGGTATTTCTGATTGATGTGTCATTTTTGACATTTATAACAAAAACATTACAAATAGAGGTACTGCTTCTCCAAGAAAGGGGTCCCACATGAACAATGATTTGTCACCCCCAAGTAGGCAGTGAAGCCAAACAGATCCAGAATAGAGCCAAGGGAGGCTATCCCCGCTCCTGTGCAGACGAGGAGCTAGAATCTGTGCTCTAGAACAGTGCCAGTGGGCACAACGGGACAGGGTGCAGATGGGAAACACAAGAGGGCTTAGTGCTCAGGCCCCTGCTGGGTCCACTGCCCTCAAATCTAAGAACCGGACGAAGAACTGTTCTTCAGACATGCGCACACTCAAGTTTTTAAGCGTATCATAAACCCGCTGCCTTCCTGACTCCTTATTTTGGATTTCTTTTTAAACTGTGGGACCCTGGGAGGGCAGGTACGCTGTCTCATTTTCACATCAGGAGAGCTCCAGGCAGTTAACACTTATCAGTAAATACTGAACTAAGTAACAGGGTACCTCTGTGTTTCTGAAATAGAGCGCCCAGTGAGTGAGGAGCATCAAATGAGGAGCCAGAAGGCCGGGCTTCTAGCCCCAGCAACGCCACTTCCACCTTTATGTATTTGGACCAAGCTGTTTACCCTTATGAGCTCCAATTCCTTAACTACAAAAATCAGCCATGATCCCTGCCCAGCTGGAAAAAACACCTGTGAAACACAGGGCAACAATGTGGGGCTGTCTTTGCTGGGTGACCGCTGATGCTGCAGGCCAGGCCCGGATGCCCTGCATCTGATCAGGTACCCGGCCCAGGCCACGGGCAGCAGTCTGAACTCCCAGGCCGTGCCCCACAGGCTGGCATGCCGGGCCTCTTCTTACCTCAGGTCTGTGGGAGGCTGGGGGCTGCGCCACCTCAGCTGCTGTCCCCGCCTGTCCACTCTGTTTATCTGGCTGGGTGGCTTCCGCCACACCCCGCAGAGGTGACTGGGACCTCTGAGGAGCCGCCGTGGCTGCCTCGGTTCGGAATCGCTGCGTCCCAGGCTGGGGAAAGGCAGAGAAAGGGTGTGGCTGCCGGCTCTCGGCGCCATCGTGGAGGACTGGAATGGGAATGTAGCCTGGTCGGAGGCGGGGGTACACAGCATGGCCCTCCCTAGTGGGCAGCAGCCTGGTGCCCTCCCGGGAAGGGCCATTTGCCGAGGATGGCGGTTCCTAAAAGAAAAAGAGAAGAAACACAGACTGGTTAGAAACCAGGAATGAAAGGCTCCTGAAAAGGAAAAAGGATGGTGCTGGGTGCTCCCCTCTTCGAGGGTGACACCCCACAGTGTCAGACAGGACGGCTGAGCACAGGGAGCATGGCTGCGCCCCCTCTTCTGTCAGTCACCTCCTCCCCTATGGAGGCAGCTGTCTGGCCAGCAGTTTAAGAATTAGGGGCATCAAGAAAAAGCAGGTGAGCTGAGGTATCTGTTGAGCACAAGAGAGGTCCCAATTTCCCAAACTGGTACGACAGGTTTCTTTTCTGGGTGACAACCGGGCAGCAGTGTACGTAGGAGAGCCAGTGCCTGTCTCCCAAACCTTCAGAGACCCAGATCAGAAGATGTGAGGAGGATTCAACTCCAACTCGCTAGATTATCGCCAGCTTCTCTGCTTCCTAAAAGGTCCTCACGTTTCCTAACAATACAGAGTTGTGCTGGACCCAAACACAAGCCACAGCTTGGAAATCTTTGCAGAGAAAGGGCGGCGGGGGAAGGCTGCCTCCTCAGAAACACTTTCAGAACAAGCGGCAAGAAAGGGAGATACACAGGGAATACAGAAGCAGCACAGGATGAGGACAAAAACCCGGGGATTAATTGTGCTGGTCTTACGATGCCAACAAAGCCTGCTTGGCCAGGCGGCTGGGGTCCCTCTTATGTCCTCTCATGAAGTTCTCCCTTCAGCAGCCTAGCTATTTTGGGACCCTTGAGAAGGCCAAGTTCCAGATGTACCACAGAGAAAGATCTTGTTTCAGACAACAAGGCTGGCCAGTCACTCACCGGGCAATGTCATTTCTCACCAAGTAGAGCTGGGCGACCCGAGCCAGGGACCCCCAAGGCTTTCAGTCCTATCTCTTGAACACTAGAGGGTCCTTTTACAGCGGAGGGGGCTATGGATGTGCGCCACTTACACACATCTGAGTGGGTCAACTATGAGGAAGGAGAGTGATCCCTCCTTAAGGAGGCCTCTCTCTGAACTGGAAACAAACGCCAGAGGCTGAGCATCCATGAGCTTCTCGGTGTAATCCCCACTGCTGCAAAATGGGTCACAAGTACGGACAGCCAGGAACTGTCCTGCCTTCTGAGTGATGGACCACTGTAGTTCTGCCTTGTTTCTGCAGTTGTGTGCACCAGGTGGCTGACCCTGGAATTTAGCCCTTTTAGACCCATTGACTGCTTCCCTCTTGCTGAGACCCTGCCCCGGGAGGGCCTCCAGCATACAGGAGAGGCAAGGGTGTCACCGTGTCCTTGGGGACAATAGCAGACAGGCACTCTCAGATTAGAATACCCACGTGCTCAGGGCGGCGGCATTACTTTAGCCTGCTTTAACTGTCAGGTCACCCAAGAGCAGGGAGTGGGTCCAGGCCTCACATTCAGAACCGAATTCCTGCTGAGAGACAGGCAGCGAGAGGCACTGCAGAAACCCTGTGCTGCTCAGTACTGACTCCTGACACGTCTTGCGGGCACTGTATCCACTCAGTGGGGCACTCTTCCTTCCAGCCTGAAGCAGGGGCAGGGACAAGTCCTGGAACATCTGTCTGCTGGCTGCCCAGGGGCACTGTTTCCTCCCAACCACGCAAAGCCTCCCGCCTTCTGCACAGCCCACGGAGCTGGGCAGTCAGCAAGCCCTCATCCACAGACCACCTCCTGTAAACATCCTGCTACCGAGCTGCTGGGTACCATGGGGTTACCAAAGCAGCAAGGCACAACCCCTGCCAGTGAGGGGCTTACAAGATGGTGTAAGGCTCCATGAAATGACCAGAAAGCAAAACCACCCGGAGAACATGGGAGGCCCTGCAGATGGGGAACACCATGGGCTTTTCTAGCTAGGATGGCACCATCCTAGACAGGGTGCAAGTTTATTCTTACCTCTACTAGTAACAGTTCTGGGGTAATTCTCTTAACCTCTGTGAGGCTTAATCCCCTTACCTAGAAAATGGAGCTAGCAATATCTACTCCACAGGCCCGTTGTGAGGTTTTATGAGAACATATCAAGAGGGATGCCCAAAAGGTCGAAACGCATGTGAGTTCCCTCCCTAAGGCAGCAGGGGATTATGCTACTCAGACCCCAAAGTGTCAAAGGAATCAAAACTGAAGGACAAAGTTAACTGACGGTGATTGGAGACAGGATGGTGGCTGCCCCTGACGGAAACGGTGATGCATGGCAAGGGTCTTCAAAGAACCTTCTGAGGGCATGGGAATGTTCTAAATCTTTTTCTGGGTGGTGGTAAATGGATGTATACCTATGTACAAATCTACTGAACTATACACTTCCCTGGCACCCCCACGCTGCTCATTCCTGCCACCTGCCACCCACACTATCTGGTTTTAACAGGTGAGAGCTGCCAACCCCACCATCTCTGCACAGCCGCTGCGAGCTGCGCCTCCAACTCAGAATCTTCCAGGGTCTGGAAACCTTAGCTGGGCCTGGCTGAGGCTTGGTTCCTCCTGGGGGAAGCCCATGAACCCAGAAGGCACTGGAGCTGGCCTGCCAAGAGCTGTGCATGTTATGCATCTCACTGAATATACTTTGTACCTCGGTTGAAAGAGAAAAAGGAAGGAAGGAGGGAAGAAGAGATAATGAAGAGCAATTCTGCCTGCCCAAGGGACTGTGACAGCAGAGACTGCTTCCTAGGGCCAATATTCGACCTGGGGCTTAGAAGTGCCACGTTTGGGTCAGTGGAGGAAAGCATGTGGTCACTGTAGGTGGGGGCGGGGGTGTCAGAGTGGCGGTGGGAAAGGGGGTAGCACTAGAAGGTAAGTCCTGAGCTGAAGAAGATAAGGCTGGGAGCCCAGAGGGCTGAGCTGCAAGTGAGGCTCCACGTCCACTGTCCTGAGAGTTGCTGACAAGAGATGCCCCAGCAATGTGGGAGGAACCGAAAGGAGAAACTAGGACACATCAGGAAACGAGAGAAGTCAGGGATGAGAGTAAGGAAGTAAGGGCGAACCAAGGACCGAGGGCAATGGAAAGGAAAGGAAACCGAGGCGGCGAGATGGAAAGGCTGCCATGGCTGGCAGGACAGGAGGAGGAGCGAAGGGAAGGGGCCATCACCAAGACTCGAGTTCTGAGCCTGCAACCAACTAAAAATGATGCTGTGAGCTGGCACAGACTGGAAGGCAGGGATGGTTAAAGGCGGCCTGGAGGCAGGTTCTCCTACAGTCCTGAGGTCTGCGCTCCAGCTTCTGTGTGAATTAACAACCCATTTATGCCATTTAATAAAAAACCACAGGAGCCGGCCCCACAGCCAAGTGGTTAAGTTCACGCACTCCGCTATGTGGGCCCAGGGTTTTGCTGGTTCAGATCCTGGGTGTGGACATGGCACCGCTCGTCAGGCCATGCTGAGGCAGCATCCCACAGAGCACGACCAGCGGGACCACAACTAGAATATACAACTATGTACTGGGGTGCTTCGGGGAGAAAGAAAAGGAAAAAATAAGATTGGCAACAGATGTTAGCTCAGGTGTCAATCTTAAAAAAAAACAAGTTTTTTTAAAAAGAAAAACACACATCTCTCCATGAGCCTCACATGTAAAAGAAGGCCGGCCTCCCCTCTACTCTGGTGGGGTCTTGTTTAGAAAAACACTGCTTTAGGTAAGTTAAAAAACCACATCAGGGGCCAGCCCCGGGGCCGAGTGGTTAAGTCCAAGACGCTCTGCTTCAGTGGTCCCGGTTTGGTTCCTGGATGTGGACCTACACCACTCACTGGTGGCCATGCTGTGGTGGCATCCCACAAACAAAATAGAGGAAGACTGTCACAGATGTTAGCTCAGGGCGAATCTTCCTCAAGTGAAAAAAGAAAAAAAGAAAACCACATCACTTTTACAGAATAGAAAACTAAACACTTCTAAGTGAATGAATAGTTTTAACCAAAAATGAAACTCCTACCCACAATAAGGCCTGTACCAGGAATGCTGACGCCACCTTCTAATGTTTCTACTCTGCTATCATTAGAGCCCTGTCAATAGCAAATGCTTCAGCTTTTATCAATAAAAAGCACTGCCTGAAAGAGTTAAATTGCCCTTTCTATCTTCTACAGTGTTTTCATCACAATGTAGTAAAAAAAAAAAGATATTTTTTAAATGAAAAAAGTAAAAAAAATGTGTAATATTTATGATTTATCCTAGAACATGACTAGAACATGTCTCATCGGTCCTGTAAGAAGTTTTCTCAAGTTCAAGCACAAGTCCAGAAAAAGCCCTCTGCTTACAGCAGCATCTTCCATGTAAGACTCACTATGCGCCCCACTGACTTCAACGGGGACTGGGGAATCCGCCTTCCTGGGTTCTGCCTGTGTGACCACGTGACAAGGCCCACAACCTCAGTGACTGCAGACAACTGTGAGCCTGCCTCCCCGGCTCGATCTGCCTGCAGCTTCTCAAGGACTGATGATGGTACCACAGGAACCATTCTCCAGGGCAGCTTAGCTCATTATCCTTATCTTTGGGCAAAGACATCTGAAATACATACCTATAAAATCCAATTAGGAAATAAGAGCCAGCGTCCTGATGTTCATGGCTTATCTCATCACATTAATTTATAAAATGAATTCCTTAATTCTTCTCCCTTGTTTGTGCACTGCCTTGAAATCCTGAGGCGTGTCTCAGAGGGCACCAAACAACTCCATGAGATGCCCAAGATAAAAAGTAGGAACAATTACCCCAGATGAGCCAAAATGTGCCTTATTAAGTACAAGATATTATTATGAGAAAAGCCTTGGGGTCAGGTTCTAAGTTTGGGCGAGACTTTAGGCTTATTACACAAGTCTTGCTTGCTTAAGAGCGCGTCTAAACTTCGCTCCCGGTTTTTAATAACAATGTGGGCACTAAGGGGACAGCTAGGAGACACAGAAAGAGACTGTGCTTGGTCTGAACCCTGGATCCGCCCCTAAGGATGTGTGCTACATAAACAGCTCACATCCCCCCACTAGACCTTAATTTCCTCAGCTGTAAAATGAAGCGGAGGCCCAGATGTTCTGTAAAGCAGTGGTTCTCAGACTCTAGGGAGCACGAGGAGCACTCAGAAAAGGCAAAGGAAATGCAGACTATAAGCCCAACCCCAACCAAGTCTGATTCGGTAGGTGTGTGCTGAAGCCCAGCCATAACTACACTGAGAAACGGAGCTAAATGAAGTTCCCTCCAGCTCTGACATTCTCTGTGGCCTCTGATTAACTCTGAACACCTACATAAAGCTCAAAAACAAGGAAAAGTTGATGTCACAGAAATATAAAAATGACCACTCTTAACTGCACTCAGTTAAATCACATCAGAAATTGCTGGAAGTCAAGGTGCCCCAAAGCTTCACGTACCAAATGAAGAGGAGGAAGCTGCTGAGCCCTGGGAAGGACTCCTATGTCTTACAAGCAGGGCAGGAACATAAAAGTAGGGCAGGAACAACAGTCCTTGGTCTCGTGCCAGGCACATGCCCACCACTCTGCTGGGGTGTCACGCATTCACGGCCTTAGCTGCTTTGGGAACAACTGGAGAGCAGGGTTTGCCTTGACCCACCCATAAATGGTTCCCTATACAGAGAGTGGCTTCTGAACCCTGAAAACAGCCCCTGGGTGAGCCCCCACCTCCGCTCCATGGTACAGTGCTCTCAAAAGATGGGCTCAACACCTACAAAGCCCAGCCCCCGCCAGTGTGGTCTGAAGGAAGGTAACAGCAACAAAAGGTCACTCTAAGCGCTGCCCCACAGCACTCGCCTTGACAGCCCTGGGTCTCAAGCAGGATACAGATTCCATTAACTAGGATTTTAGGCCAGATGAGCCTTCACACCGGTCAAGTGCTGACTTTTACCAAGGACATTTCTAAGCGTCTAAACAAAGAAAAAAAGATGGAGGGAAATAGGAATCCTGAAACTCCCCGTGTATCTAGGACTTGCATCAAAATTAAGTGGCTGGGCTGAGCTCTATTAGGGAGAAAACAAAAGAAAAACTGCCTTCTAAAGCACAAATAGAGTTGAGCTTCAACATCCTACCAAAACTTCCCATTTGGTTATTACAGGCCATAGAAATGAATCAACTATTATTGCCAATTTGAAATATAAACATTTATTTGCATCCCCACAGCCAAACTTAAAATTCCTCAGTTCCCACTGGATAGTGATCCCACTGTTCCCAGCCGTGTTTGGGGCACATAATGGAGACTGGGTAAATTCTGAATAATAAGAGAAGTCTATATTCACTGAAGTGCGATTACTGTGCTCCTGGTAAGACAAGAGTCTGTGCTGCCCACCAACTCCGTAAGCAATCTGGTCCCAGGTGACTGGAGGCTTTATCTGATGCGCCCTTTATTAAAGTATATATACTCTGTCCTGGGATTACTAAGATGGGTGTCCCTGTGTGTTTCTACCGGGGAAAACGTTTTTAGAAGATGAAACTCAACATTGCTTCTTTTTGCAGCTGAGCCCAAACAGGGAGGAAGGACCCAGCACGAGCCCCTGTCTTCAAGTTGCATCCGGGGCTCCAATACCGCCCCGCTGCTCACCAGCTGCGTGCCCTCAGACAGGACTCCTTGCTACTAAGACTCAGTTTCCTGAGCTGTAAAAATCCCCATGCCTCCCAGGGATTTTTGCAAGATTTAAGTGAAATAAGGCACGAAAAAGTCTTCATAAACCCTGAGCTGCTCCATGACCTACATTATCATGTTCCTTTATTCCACAGATGGACCAGCTTTTCTCAAGCAACAGTTGGTGGACCTACTGTTTATAGAACTGTAAATTTGTGTCTAATTCCTAAGTGGTCTCATCAAGTTGGTAATGAGCCTGTTAGAGTTAGAAGCCCCTTTATCTGAGAGTCTTAAAAGCACTAATTAGCAAGGATGCCACTTTCTCTGCTGAGAACTATCTAAAGTTTCACAACTCGGAAGCAAACCGCTAACAACAACTCTAGGGGCCAGAGCCCTAAACTCCCCTCTCCCTCCAGCAGGCCCCAGGCAGCTCCTCTGAAGCGGCCTGAATTGTGGACAAACTCCCTGCTGAGAAGCACCCACTTGCACTAATTGTGGCTCACATCACATCAGAAATTGCACTCATGCCCGAGGCCCAGAGGAAAAAGCTAAGCCAGGCTGGGGCAGGAGGATCCACCTGGGAGCAGAACATGAACTGCTAGCTCCCCAACATGCTCAATGCACCCCCCATCAGGGCATGTAAGGGGCCTCCAGGCACCAGTGACCACAGCTGGGTATTTCCCCTGCTGGACTGAGTGCCGGGGGCTCAGAGTCAGCATCCAGCCTCCCCAGCCTCCCAGCCCCTGAAGCCCTTCTCTAGGATTCCATGTAGCAGATGTGGCCCAAGGTCACATGGGAAGTCACTGCAGATCCAGGTGAAGAACCCCAGTCACCAGACTCTCAGCTCCTGAACTGACGGCTTCCGGGAAATTAAAAACTACCTACTTCCACTTCAGAAAAAAAGAAAAAGAATAGGGACAGCTGCTTTAATAAATCTAAAGCCCTTGGGGCTGGCCTGGTGGCGCAGCAGTTAAGTTCGCACGTTCCGCTTTGGCGGCCTGGGGTTCCCCGGTTCGGATCCTGCGTGCAGACATGGCACTGCTTGGCAAGCCATGCTGTGGTAGGCGTCCCACATATAAAGGAGAGGAAGATGGACATGGATGTTAGCTCAGGGCCAGTCTTCCTCAGCAAAAAGAGGAGGATTGGCAGTAGTTAGCTCAGGGCTAATCTTCCTCAAAAAAATAAAATTAAATAAATAAATCTAAAGCCATGAATCACAGATGGAAAGTAGTGAAATTCCCATATCGGGAAGCAAAGTCTGTCTGATTTCAAAGAAACCTCCTCATGGTACATTTCCATGGGTTTCTCAAGGCCTTGTCTCGCACTAAGGTGGAATCACCTGGTTCTTCCATCTGCTAGATGCACACCACGCAAGTGTTTGTTGGCATCAGCGTGCAAGGCTTCAGCCATGCATTTTGTACAAAACACAATTTCCCCAAAGAAAAAAGCTCCAGTTCATCAACTGCAGCTCAGGCAAGGGGAGACCATCTCTGACCGATGTTGGCTGCCCTGGAGGGAATTCCTGGGGGGGACTCTCCTCCCCACCCTAAGCAACTACTCAAAGCATGCCTCCTCCAACAACCATACTCCTCCGAGGGAGGGCCATGACAATTAGAAAACCCCTCCCTTTCCTTCCTTCCATGGTGACATTTCCACCCCTTAGAGCTGAGTCCAGAATGGCTGTGCAGATGGCTGGCCCCTCGTTAACATGGCTCAGTTTCCCCCCAACACCAACTAGGCACCTAGCTCCTGCTGGCAGTCTTCAGGCCTGCACAGAGATTCGTAGAGACTCTCCCCTCAAGGAGTCGGGGTTGAGGGTAAACACAGCACCCCGTACAGCACAGGGCAGGAGCCACAATTCCCCTGGCCTGCTTAGGGTGAGGGAGCAGGCACGAGTCTCCAGGTGATGGGGCTGTGGGCTGCAGGTCTGGCTAAGGCTCCAGAAAGCCAACAGCCTTCATCTGACGCCTGGGCTGCACCACCGAGTTACTGCCCAGCTACATACCACCCTCACGAGGGGCACAGGAACTCCAGGGAAGGGTGCTGAGGGTGGAAGGAGAGCCAGCTAAAGTGGTACAAGGGGGATAAGAGGAGGCCTTGCTTCAGAGAGACTTCAGGCCTATCTGGGAGCAGACAGACCAATATCCAATCAAAACTGTCTACCATGTGGGGAAGCCAAACATCCCTCTGTGAACCCCCTCCGCTTCTTACAGGAGCCTGTGATCATTCCCATGGACCACACACACCTGTCAGGCCGGGCCCTGACTCATCGCTTTCCACGCACCAGCCCCCTTGATGCTCACAACCTTGCTAGAAAGTACTGCTGGATGCCTGTTTTACCGAAGGGGAGACTGAGGCTCAGAGACGGTGAGTATCTGAGATCACCAGAACCCAGGTGTGTCTGACGCCAAGGTCAGGGACTGCCTTTCGCTATTATCATCCTTTCATGACTCCTGCGCCATCCGTACACTGTGTGATGAGAACGGTTTGTGGCTAATGTCTTCAAACTCTTCATCTTCCTGGGGCAAAACGCAGCAGGAGGGAAAGCATTTCACTTGGTCCAGTCGAGCTGGGCTGAGGCTCAGACCTGGAACATTCAGTTCGAGTGCGCCCCGGGTCAGGGAGCCAGCGCTCGGTGCTGAGTCACTGCCTGGCTGAGGCAGGACAGCAAGAGTGAGGGCACTCGGCTCCATTCTGAGTCACCACGGCCTCAAGACTCCACATGCGCCCAGGGTCTAGGACGAATCCGGAAGATACAAAAAACCAAGTGGCTGCCTTCTCTTCTGCACACGCATGTGATTTCCTATCCTCCCGCTGTTTGGATTTTTAAACTATTCATTCATTCATTCAGTGTCCTAGAAGAATTTAAAATAACTGAAAAAAACTACAATTCTACTTTAGTGAACACCAAAGCAGTTATTTTGAAATAGGAAATGTCTGTTCTCCAACAGGATGCTAAGGAACTTTCAGTGGAAAATCTCACCTCAATCACTGGGACACAGCTCTGTGCTGGGAGCTCTGGGGCAGCCGAGCTGGGTTTTTTTGTTTGTTTGTTTATTATTATTTTTTTTTGAGGAAGATTAGCCCTGAGCTAACTCCTGCCAATCCTCCTCTTTTTGCTGAGGAAGTCTGGCCCTGAGCTAACATCAGTGCCCATCTTCCTCTACTTTCTATGTGGGATGCCTGCCACAGCATGGCTTGCCAAGCAGCGCCATGTCCGCACCTGGGATCTGAACCAGTGAAGCCCAGGCCACCAAGAAGTGGAACGTGCACACTTAACCGCTGCGTCACCGGGCTGGCCCCAAGCCGAGCTGTTTACAGGCTCCTGATGCAGGCAGTGGGCAATCTGCAATTTGGGGCTTTTCTGAATTGACAGTGAATAAGCAGCTTCACTATGCAATGTCTGGCCTTACTGTTGGCCACACGGGAAAAACGCAAAACTGAAGAGAGACTCCTTTCACCACGCTCAGGGAGTGCCAGGGCTGCCCTCGGCGCAGCTGTGGATCGGCAGCATCTGGCTGCTCTCAGCGCTCAGGCTCTCCAGCAGGCCTGCTCCAAGATGCTGTGTCACTGGTAGGGACAGAAAAGACCTTCTCCAGACCGTGAGGATGAACTCAGGGAATCAATAGTGAAGTTCTTCGTGTAGAAAAGGCCATTCAGAAATGCGATAAAGAGGCACCAGCTCCTACGGGACATCTGGGAGACCAGGACAACAGTGTAGCACGTGGGAACCAAGAGAAGGCTTCCCTCGACACACACACTCCAGTCTGCGCTTCAACACGGGCGCCTTTTCTTTAACCGCCCGTCCACTCCGGAGCCCAGGCCCACGTTTTACTCTTCTCCACACAGAATCATTCGATTTGTACTGAGCCTGTGGATCCTGCCAGGCACTGAGAGGCAGAAAGATGAAACAGATGCAGACGCTGCCTCCGGAACTCTCAGCCCACGGAGACATGACCCCAAGGCAAAGCAGAAAAGTGCTGCCTTTTGGAGGAAAGATTCAAATTAAATTAATGAGGAGTCCAGAGCAGGGACAGCCTGCTTCTAACCCGAGACAGGCAGGAATGCTTCACGGAGAATGGCACTGAAGCAGGCAGAGCTGTCCTCTATATGGCACTTAACATCATGCCTTGCACAGAGCAGGCACTCAGCAAATTTCAGATGGGATGAAAGAGGGAAGACTTGGGCCCATCTCCTAAGTGCAGACCCAGGCTCAGGAAGTGAGCCAACATTTCCGATCAGCTGTACAGACACAGACCCAGGGCTGTTTATTCCCGAGGCTGTGGCTGGCGGGCTCTGAGTATGAAGGACTACAGCCTGGCCCACTCTGGGCAAGTCTTTCAGGCTTCCCCAGTGGGGGTAAACCTCTGGCCACAAGACTCTTTTTGTTTTGTCATAACTGACAGGCCTCAGGTCAAGAACATCCCCTCTCCAAGTCTATTTTCTCACGCATAAGATGCACCTAGTAGGTTCAATCTTAGAGAACTGCTTTGAAGATTTAAAGAGATAAGGTTTGTAAAAGCATCCACCAATGTCTGGCACATATATATAAACACGTTGACAGACAAAAAAATATTAGGTTCATTCCTTCCTAAAGAAGCTCTCTCTGATTAAGCTTTCACAAACTGCCTGGCTTCCTGAAAAGCTGCCAAGGCCCCCAGAGAAATCTTTGTAGAAATATGCAAAGACTTGGTAACACCAGGTATCTCACAGAGTCACACAATGCCAAGCGAGGGGGGGGGGGATCCACTTCCACATCTGCAAAAGGAGGGGATGTGCTTAGATTCCGAAGTCCAGGTATGAATCTAAGAACTGAGGCAGAGGAAGACCCTGGGGCTGGAGACTTGATTCACAGGCAACGGGGAGCCGGGAAGGGCTGCAGATTTCCACAGTCAGGTATGATAGAGCTTTCTTTAGCGTTCATTAGCACTAGGGGGTCCTCAGAGATTCCTCATAAGCAAGGCCTTTGTCTTCTGCTCCCAGTTTTTCTATGTAAGGTGTCTTAAATACTTAAGAACAACATTAAAACAGCACAAATGTGAAGGAGAAAGAGCAGGTTTGGATTATGCATGGCTTCCTATTTTTGACGATAAACATCAGATCATTTTAAAACGCCAATAGGAAGTAATAAACATGTAGAGTGGTTTATATAAGGCAACCATGTGTCATTCCAGAAACGAGGACAGCGCTAATCAAGCCTCATGGGTGGTATGAAGCTTTCTGACTCACAACCAGCCCTAAGAGCATCAAACAGCTAAGCCTTCACCGGCCCTGGCTAACGTCAAATGCCACCACCATCCTGTGTACCAACTCTACCCTCACAAAGGGCAAACCTACTGTACAAAACAGGGGACCAGTTCTTGCATAAGCCAAACACAGACTGTTCTTTAGAGGGGAAAATGACGGTCTTGGATGAGCTGGACTCCTAAGGCATCTGGCCATGTTCTCTATCCCCAACAAATCACTGGTCATCAGTGGCAAAGGAATTTGCTCTGCCGTAACTGCAACTTGCTGGAAATACAAAGGAAAGAACGGCCACTCATTTCCTGACTGTGCTCTGATTCTGCTGGGAGGCATAAGAGCTTGCAATCGATCTGCCAAAAGCAAAATGATCTCATCTTCAAGAAAATTCAGGAGGCTCTGCTGAACCTGAAGCAGAATAAATGGGTGTCTCTACTTCAAGCATAACTCAAAACATCTCCAATTTCCTCTGAAAGGATATTCTACCCATCTCTCACAGGGCCTGCGTATAATCTGTCAAATTATTACAGTGAGCTTGTGCTGGGAGAGCGAGACAGGAAGGAAACCCCCTGGCTTGCTTCCTTCTGCATAGAGGAGGGTCTTGGGACCACCCTGAGTCTGACCACCTCCCCACACCAGGCACTGCCACTTTGCCGATTCCATCCATCCCCGTGCCACCCCCACATTCACACTCCCAGAGGCCAGCCACCGGGGAGTTTCACCAAGAAGGAAAACAGAGGCTCTGGCAAACGCTCTGTAGGTTAGATGTTAAGCAGGTGCCACTTGAGGGAGTCCAGGGCCTACGTGCAGGCATACACTATGTCACAGGGCCCCACGCACTGCCCCTACAAAATGGGAATGCCGTCCTTCAGTCTGGCTGAATGAGAATCATCATTTTTTGACTTACAGACTTCTGGGCCCTTCTGAGCGATTCAGATTCAACAGGGGGTGGGGGTGGCAGGCGGGTAGCAGGATGACGCAGCTGGTCATCTGTGTTCTTAAAAGGCTTCCCTGGAGACTGCCAGGCTTAGGAATCTGTGCTGGTGACCTCCGAGTTCCGCAAAGCTAGAACAGCCCTGCTCCTTGACGGAGGGGGGTCTCCCTCTGGTCCCGGCGAGGTTTGTGAGGGGGCAGCCCAGCGACATACTCCAAAGTATCCAGCCTCTGTTTATTCAGTGAGGACACCCCAGAGGAGCGGCTGCACCGGAACTGAGCATCTCTTGATTCCAAAGCCAACGCCACCCTCTCTGCCAGGGAAGGGGCCTGGACTGGTATGAACTTGCCAGGGGATTAGCAGGAAGCCCACGTGTGCAGAAAATCGATATCCAGGAAGGCTGCAGGTGGGGAGGTTCAACGGCTCAGAGTGGAATTGGATAAAGCCCACTGTCTTTGCCTCTAGCTGTACTGCCTCTGCAATGAAGGGCAAGACACTTGCTTTCACTTGCTCCCTCTGCCAAAACAGGGATAATGAGGGGCCAGCCTGGTGGCACAAAGGTTAAGTTCATGCGCTCTGCTTTGGGAGCCCGGGTGCAGACCTATGCACCACTCATCAAGCCATACTGTGACAGCATCCCACATACAAAATAGAGGCAGAGTGCCACAGATGTTAGCTCAGCAACAATCTTGCTCAAGCAAAAAGAGGAAGATTGGCAACAGAGGTTAGCTCAGGGCTAATCTTCCTCACCAAAAGAAAAGGGGGGGTGGGGGAGTGGATAAAGAGCCACTTTAACCACTTCAGGGGAATGTGGGACGATCAACTGAGGACAGAGGATAAGACTAAATAAAACACCAAGTTCTAGTCTTTCTCTTCTTTCCGTAAAAGTCATTCCTTTACCAAAATGGTTAAACTGTAAACACCCAGAAGCTGTGTTCCCCAAAAGAGGCCTTCCTCTGTTTTTCATGCTCAATGAATAGCTCTTTATTGACTGATAACATCCCCTCTTGAAGGTAAGGATGCTTGGAGGGTCCTCTCGGCCCAGGTCCTCCAAAATGACCCTTTTCACATTCCACATTATACACCAGGACCCTTTTCTCGTTATACAATAAGAAACCAATTTCTGATATAAAGTAATACTGAATTTCCACTGTATTTAGTCTGGAGTGAGGTGTACTTCATATAAGTGAAAGTAAATTAGTCACCCAGATGTTCTGTGTGTATCAAAGCACGTGTTTGTAAAGCAAGGCAGTGCAAAGAGCTAATGAAGCGAATGTTTTCTCCTCACGTCTTGGTGCCATGCTGACAAATCTCAAGTAGTTAATTTGGTAAAGAGAAGTCTTTTCCTGAGTTAGTCACATCCAGCCACTACCAAGCAATGACAGCACAGAAGTTACCCACCCACACTAGGTGGTCAGGAGGACACAAAAAATAATCAATTATTCCAGCCCGCACACTTCACAGTTTCATAAAAATTCAAGACACTTCTACCTTCTTCTGAACAGATACACTGCCTGTTATTAGGATTTTCTGGTCCAGTTCTCTGTCTGCTGTTAGTACTAGCTGAGTGACCACTGGAAACACACTTGAATTCTCTGGGGTTTTTCCTCAGTAAAATAAAGAGGTTGAACTAAAACATCTTTAAGCAGCTTTCAACCTTAAAATTCTGACTGTTAAATTTTCAAATCAACTTTTCCAGCGTCAGACTTCTGACTCAGTAGCTCTTACTTTCTACTTGTGGGGAACAATAACAGTAACTCCACCTGTCTTTCCCCTCTTGAAAGGGATAACGAAACCACAGCCTAACCCATCCACCAGATGGGTAACCGAAGATCTCAACTTGCTGGGTGAGTTTCACACTGAAAACAAACTACTGGCAATCTGGGTCTCGTACTGCACTCACAGTGGATATGTTCAAACTTGATCTTCACGCATAACCAAGGATGCCAGCAGACTCTGACCATCCCTGTCTCTATAGGAAGGAAGCCTCAAAATGATAGCTTTTTGGGTTTTTTTTTTTTACTACGCTAAAGATTAACATCCATGCACACTGCAGTAATAGGGGGGGTTTGAAAAGAGCATTAGTTTCACCCAACAATGGGCTGACCAGACACACAAAAAAGAATATATAAGTATGCCCAGCCCAGCTAAGTACAGCCTCTTGTACTAATTTTCAGAAATAAATACACAGTTAATCTCTTGTAAACGTAAGCTGCTGAATATATAATGTCTCACTGTTGGGCACCAGAGTGTTAACACTAGTTTTAAGAAAAACGCACATAAAAATGAAGGTGTATAATACAGATCTTTTTTCTAAAATAATGATGTAAAAAGCATTTTTAATTTTGTGAATTTTTAAATCTTCAAAATAACTTACTGGCTCTTTACAGCTTTTATGTTTATTTTGCCCAGACAGCATAACATTACTCTTTCTTTACGTGTATTTCTTTTTCCCAAGACTTTTATTTTGAAAAAGCTCAAATTTACGGAAAATTACAAGAGTAGTACAGTTCTAACTTTTTAAATTAACAGACATTTCAAATTTGTATTTTCAAATTTTCATGTTCCTAAGGGTTAAGTAGTACATATCCTTGCATATACGTAAAAGAGGCATATTTCTGCTGTATTCACAAAAGTATTACTATTCAGTTATTTGTGTGTTAGAAACAAACCCTAGGTATTTTCATACCATAACAAGGAAGGGAATGTATGCCATTAAAAAAAAAAATCATTCTCTTTCTCGCCAGTGTGAGGCAATGTCGTAAGGCAATGGCCAACTATGAGACAGTCTCACGTATTTAGTTTAGAAACTGCCTGGAAGAAGAGCATCTTGTTTTTAAACAAGTCACACTAGAACATATTCTTCTTGAAAACGGTTTCAAGCAATAATACAATTCTAATTTCAAACGCAGAAAATGGGAAAAAAAGGAATGTATTCACATCACTCTCCTGAGTCACTCTGCGCCTGAGACTGGAGAGCAAAGTCAAGAAGCCCCTCAACCAAGTGGGGGACCTTCAGGGGGTCAAATTCCTACGAGACCACCACCCAAGCCTGCGAACCGGCCCCTAGCGCCCACGGAAGCGCGAGCAGCACAGCGAACCCGGGAGCTCAGCCCGGGGAGCGGGCGGCGGCCGAGGCCGCGGCGGGGCCTGGCCCGGGCCTTCGGCGCTGACCAAGGCCGCCCGCCCCTCCCGGGCCCTCGAATCGAGCTGGTGGACCAGACGTGGCGCCACCGCGCGGGTCGCACTTCCCGGGCCGACCCCTGGAAACCAAATGCGGCCCGGGGAGGACAGTCCCCTCCGTGGCCCTCCCCCTCGCCCCGACGCCGGCCAAGGGCGAGCCCGGAGGGGCTCGTAGGGGCGCCGCGGGCCGAGCCCTGGAAGCCGGCGTCCGCCGGGGGACCGTGCGTCCCAGGTGGCCTTCACCGCCCTCCGGGGCCGGGCGCCTCGCGTCCCCGCAGCCCGGCGCCGTCCCCCACCCTCGCCGTCCAGGGGGCCGCCGGCCGGCGCAGCGCGGGCCTGGCTCACCTTGGGGCCCTCGGGGGGCACGCGCGGGTCATTCCACGTCGTGGTGCGGCTGTTGTGGTCCACGAAGAAGGGCCAGCCGGTCTGCGGGTCGATCTTGATCTCCCAGCCGGGGGGCAGGGGGTCGCGGTCGCTGGCGCCGTTGCCGGACGCCATCTGCACCATGGGCGAGTGGGTGGCAGCGCTCATGCTGGGTCGGGGTCGGCCCGGAGGGGCGGCCGCCGAGGTGCCGGGGTGCGGGGTGCGGGGTCTCGGGGTGCTGGGTCGCGGGGTGCCTGGTCTCCAGGCGCCGAGTCGCTCACTGGCTGCGGCCGGAGCAAGAGCCGTGCGCGCCGCCGACGTGTCCGGGAAGCCGGCGCCGGGCACCTTTATGAATTAAAGGAGGGGGTGACGTGGCCCGAGAGGGGTGGAAGTGTCTGGAAATAGCCTCCTCGCTGCCAAAGGGGAAGGAGGAGATAAAGGGAGGTAGCAACTGGCCGGCTAGAAACTTCTGGTCCCATCCAGAGAAGTTGGCGGCGGCGCGAGCTGGATGCGGAGCTCCGCCCTGAGTCATTGGCTATAATCGTGGCGGGGCGGGCCGGGGGCGGGGCCTCAGCCCGGCCGCCCCCCCCCCCCACCCTCCCCCACCCCCACCTCTGTCCCCGCCTCCCTCGCCCAGCGACAGGAGACTGGGGGTCGGGGGGGGGGGCCCCGGGCTGAGATCGCCCAGGGGTGGGTGGGGGTGCTCGCGCACCTGCGGCCAGCGGGCGGGACGAGCAAGCCCCGAGGCCATCGTCTGTGCGCCCAGGGCCGGTTTCGGTTTCCAGACTCGCTCCCTCTTCTTGAAGCCGCGTGGGTGTTCCCGGGACCCAGAGTCCGCGAGCCCGGTGCCTGCTGCCGCTCCTTCGTATAAAAACAAAGTCATCGTTAGCCTTTAAAGTCCTTGGTCTTCAACTAGAGCCTTGCCCCCGACCCCCACCCGCTTTGCTCCCTCATATACTGATACTCAGGGACACGGGCGTCCTTCAGTTACGTTTTAATCACTTTTTTTCACAGGCTCAACCGCTGTCCAGAAGGAGGTTTGGAATGTTGATCTGACACCATAACGAAGCCAGGGAGAAAATGGAAGAGCAAATGGAAACTCACCTGCCTGCCTTTTGAAACCCAACGAAGAAAGATTGCATCAGCTCCTGGACCTCATATCTCAAATATAGAAACTCTCGTTGCAGTGAACAACTTTAAAGAAAAATCACATCCTTTGGGGTTTTGGTCTTTTTTATGGTGGAGGCTGATTCTTGCTATCCTCAATCTTGACCTTATTTGGGAAGTGGAGACCAAATCGATGCATGAAAAAGTTTTGTTTGGTTGATTCAGTGGTGGTTGCACTTGTAGCCTCAACAGGGCATCCCCATTCCTCTGGGAGAGAGAGAGGGTGCTCCAGATAGAGAACGTTTCAGAGCTTCCACTTTAGATCCTTAGGCCTGCAGACTCATTCCTTCCCCCAGAAACATTTTGAGATGCTGCCTTGCACTATTGTGGGGTCCAATTTTCCAACTCAAATTCAGAGAATACCCGGGGACCCTCCACAACACCTTTTGTCTCTTTCTGCCCTCAAATTACTCCTTTTGGAGCAAATGCTAGAGAGGCCTGCTGATTATTTCCGGTGGAATGGTTCCCACTTACATAGGTTTACTTATCAGCTTTGAAGTCCAAAAATGCAGTGTTGTGAAAACACAGAGGTGATTAAGCTACAGGGACTGACTCAGGTCACAAATACACAAGAGACTGATGTATAAACCCAAATGCCAGTGTACTAATTTACCATCAGAAATATTACTTTTGAAGGAGCTGGAGCCTCAAGTTCATTGGTCAGTGTCTATCTGATTCTTACTTATATCTGAAGCTCTGAGCACTGGGCTGGGCCCAGAGTCCATATTCAATAAATACTGATGTTTATTGAAGATTGAATCCAAAGTGAATTTTTATGTCTATCTTCTTCCTTTGCTCACTTAGCTTTCCACTTCAACTACAGTTTAAACACTGAGAGCATTCTTTCCTGGCTTTTTTTTTTTTGCTAGACAGAAGCAGGGAGGAAGCAGGTTCCTCCAGGATTACCATAGCTGCTTCTGAGAGTTGTATTCCACTAGGGGCTTCAAATGCTTTTGTCTAAAATGGAGCCATAAATCTTGGAGTGCTGGCTGGAAGAGGCTCCTCTGAGCCATGCTGGATAACGAGGAAGATGTCTGTCCTTGGTGGCTTTTTTCTCTCTAGGTCTTAGGACTCTCATTCCCCGGGTGCTATGGACGGAATGCTTGTGTCCCTCCAAAATTCAAATGTTGAAACCTATTCCCCAATATGATGCTAATAGAGTTGGGGTCTTCGGGCAGTGATTAGGTCATGAGGGCAAATCCCTCATGAATGGGATTAGCACCCTTGTAAAAAAGACCCCAGGTGCTGCCCATTGCATAGTGGTTAAGTTCAAGCACTCAGCTTCAGTGGCCCAGAGTTGGTG
The DNA here is from genome assembly GCF_021613505.1 of Equus quagga. Lineage (NCBI taxonomy): Eukaryota > Metazoa > Chordata > Mammalia > Perissodactyla > Equidae > Equus > Equus quagga. The sequence continues at coordinate 172,242,734 of NC_060268.1, read as the reverse complement.
GGTTTGGATCACGGGTGTGGACCTACACACTGCTCATCAGGCCATGCTGTGGCAGCGTGCCACATGCAAAATAGAGGAAGATTGGCACAGTTGTTAGCTCAGGACCAATCTTCCTTACCAAAAAAAAAAAAGAAGAAAAGACCCCAGAGAGCTCCCTTGACCCTTCTGCCATATGATGACACAGTGAGAAGATGTCTGTGAACCAGGACACAGGGCCCCTGCCAGACACTGAATCTGCTGCTGCCTTGATCTTGGCCTTCCCAGCCTCCAGAACAGTGAGAAATAAGTTTCTGTTATTTATAAGCCACACAGTCTGAGGTATTCTGTTATAGCAGCCCAAGCAGACTAGGGCACCAGGCCTTTGAGAGTTCACTTGCCCAGATCAGAAGCTTAACTGTGACCCTGGATTCTCCTTTCTCTCTTACCATCCAGTCGTCACCAGGTCTCTAGATTCCACCTCCTCAATATTCCTTGATTCTGTGCACTCTTTCTTTGGCGCCACCAGCCTGATCCAGGTCACCCTTATCTCTCATCTGGACTCTGGCAACAGCCTCTAATCTTGTCTGTGTCCAATCCATTGCCCACATGGCAGCAGAGTGACCTTTTTCAAGTACAAATGAACCATATCCTCTCTCTGGTTAGAATGGTTTAATGGTTCCCATTGCCCTCTCTATGTCCAAGTCCACACTCCTTGGCCTGGTGTACTCTGGCCCCTTCCTCCCTCTCCCCGGTGCGTGTTCCACGCTGGCCCTGCTGAACTCTCTCAGGCACACACTGCGTTTTCTCATCTGCACACATTCTTCCTCCGCCTTCTCCCCAACCTGCAGCACCTCGCACTCCCTTTGCCCGGTTGACTCCTCTTCATCTCCAGGTATCACCTTTGCCAGCACTCTCCTTCACTGTCCTAGTCTGGGTCATGTGTCCCTTCTAGATGCTCCCTTACAAATCCTGTGCCGCCCTATCAAGCACACTGCATTGCGATTGCTTGTTCGATGGTCTGATTTACTTATGGGTTGAGTTTCTTGAGGGCAGGAGCAGAATCTTGATGGCCACTGTGTCCCTAGCCTCTGGCACAGTACCTGGCAAATAACAGTTACAAAAACAACAATCGTAATGGCCACTATCTATTAAGCATTTACCACATGCCAGGTACTGTGCTGTGGGCTGTATGTGGACCATCTGATTTAATCTTTGTGGCGGAGGCTGTGATGCCCTTTGGAATGAGGGACTTATTCCTCAGCTGCTGGGAATACTCAGAAATACCAGTCTCAGCTGTGGTTTCCAATTGGCTCAGCTGAAGGAAACTGCCCTGCCCAAGGTCGCACCTCCTTCCAGGGGCAGCCTGCATCTACTGAAGGGCGTGAGGGCCTGGCCCAGGTGGTCCAGCTCAGCATCCGGTGCTTGTGCTCTCCCAGCTCCAGAGCGCCCTCTGGGGTTGGCCACTGCTTTCTGTGGGACTGCATCCCCGCTCAACTCCCCCTGCCCTTTCCTGCTTCCTGCTCTCCCCTTGCTGGTCTTACTCTTGAGAGAACTCCCTCATAAAGTCCTGCTTGCTAACTTCTGTTTCACAGTCCACTTCCCGAGGAACCAAACCTGGGACAATCCTCTCAACAGCCTTATGGGTAGGTATTATTGTGATTCTCCCTTTACAGATGAACCAATTAGGGTTTAGAGATGCTAGGTAATTGCTCAGCATCACAAAGCTCATGATTTGTACAGGCGGGATTTGAATTTAGGCAATTGATTCTAGAGCCCATGCTATTAACATGGCACTCAGTAAATATAATAAGTGAATCAGTGGCTTAGTCTCACTAGTCTCCAAGGAAAAAATTTGAAAAGCGACAATTCAGAAGCAAACCTTTGTGCACATAATTTTTCTCAATGCCGAGGAAACAGGGCAGCAGAGGGCCGCTTTGGAAGATCACGAGTGAGCCCTGCCCATGACGTAGACTGGCCTGGCTGACTCGTAGCACAGGTCACAGAGATGACTCAGGCCCCGCTACAATGGCGAGTCCTAAATGAAAATGGCACCCAAAAGACTTCAGTGCCTGCGTGATTTAATCCTTTTCTAATGGAACACATGAGCTGGCACAGGAAAACAGCTAGTTCTCCCCAATCTGTGCAAAGCATTGGTCATCCCAAGTCGTTTTTATTTGCCTTTGGGATGTTTTCAGAGATTGACACATGCAGCCGTGCACACCTTCACCAGCCAACCCCACCTGAGGGGACCCTCCCACCGTGGGTGACCAAACAAGAGGAAGTCAGGGCCACCTGTATGGGCACTATGGCCTCTCTCTAATGTCCCGATGGTCAAGGGCATCAAGAGAGAGGGGTCACGGGCAGAATACATTAGAGCAGAGAGAGGAATAGAAGATGTCTGGTCTGGTTATGCTACGGAGACCTCCATGACGAGCTCTAGAAATACACCCTGGTGGAGGGGGAGGGAGAAAACCAATACAGCTTAGCTGCACAGTTTCAGATTTCAGCACTAACTCTGCATCTGTTTGTTATTAAAAGTTAAAGTCTGTTCCTGCTCAAATCCAGCCGCCCTGTGCTCTCTGGACTCCGGTGGCAGGTACAGCCAGTACCAGGAATCTGGGCCTTTAATCATAAACTATCCTGTTTTGCTATTTAACTCTCTGTGTTCTCCTCTAGAAGGATGGCAGGAACCATCGAAATAGGGACTCTAGCATTAAAAGCTAATTTTTAAAAATATCAGGCACTGTAGTAAGCACCTTGGGATCTAATCTTATTTATTCCACCCAGCAACCCTAGGAGGTATTAAGCCCATTGCATGGATGAGGAAACAAGCTTAGAGATGTTGAGTAACTTGCCCAAGTTTACATGGGTGACCAACAGGTAGAACCAGGATATGTAACTACGTCTGTCTGATTCCACAGCCTCTGCTTAACTGCAAGGTCCTCTGTCCTCAGTGAGTCCTAGCTGCCCAGCTATACTGGCTTGAATAATGTTCCGTGAAATTTTATATCTACCCAGAACCTCAGAATGTGACCTTGCTTTGCAAGATGTAATCAAGTTAAGATGAGGTCATACTGGATTAGCGTGGGCCCTAAACCAATGACTGCTATCCTTGTAAGAAGAGGAAAATTTCGACACAGAGACACACAGACACACAGAGGGAAGGCATGTGACAAGGGAGGCAGAGATTGGAGTGATACCTAACAAGCCAAGGATTGCTAGCAACCACCAGGAAATGGAAGAGGAAGGATCATCTTCTAGAGTCTCCCACAGAACATGGCCCTGCCAACACCTTATTTCCAACTTCTGGCCTCCGGAACTCTGAGACAATAAGTTTCTGTTGTTTTAAGACACCCAGTTTGTGGTACTTTGTTAAGGCAGTCCTAGGAAAGGAAGACGGCAGCCATACTGTCAACCTTTATCACCCAACGCACATGTCACTTCCGTAATTCGTAGCAAGAATCACCCTTTGGAGCGTGACTGATAAATTGTTTCATTTGTCCCTCGTCAAGCAGAGGAGTGCAGAAGGAGGTCTTTCTTGACTGCTCCTTTCCCCACCAGGCAAAAATCAAGCCTTTTCCTGTTTGAGGAACTGTCACCCCTGAGAAGTACTAAACTCTCAACTCAGTTGAAGTGATACTCTTATGTATTTTGAAATGATTTTTTTTTTCCCTTCCACCTATCAAAATCCTCCAAATCTTATGGTCAGGTTTTAGTCATGTCACTCCAACTAAACATAGATGAATTCATAGCTGATCAAGCCAAAAATCAATAAATAGTGATAGAAATGTAGGAAGAGAATAAAAAATGCCTAGTTACCCATTTATTCATTCACTCCAGCAAACATTTGAGGGCCAGGCTCTGGGACTATAATGATGAAAGAAATGTAGGCTTCGCCCCTTTTGTGGAGGCAAGAGCCTGCGAAGAGTTAAATTACATTACAATGTGGTAAATGCTATCTCAGAGATACAAACAAAATGTTCTAGGAGCCCAAAAGATGGAGCAATCAACTCTGCCTAGTGAATCTGGGAAGGCTTCAGGGAGGAAGGGACATTTGTGTTGAAAAAAATTTTTAGTTGGTTCTACATGCACTGGATACAGAACTCAAAATGCACCAAAGGACACTATATTAGTTTGGTAGGGCTGCTGTAACCAAGTGCCAAAACTGGGTGGTTTAGAACAATAGAAATTTATTGTCTCATAGTTCTGGAAGCTGGAAGTCCAAGATCAAGGTGTCTGCAGGACTGGTACCTTCTAAGGACAGCAAGGGAAAAATCTGTTCCATGCCTCTCTCCTGGCTTCTAGTGTTTGCTGAGAATCACTTCAATCTCTGCCTTCGTCCTCACACAGTGTTCTCCCTGGTGCCTCTCGGTGTCCAAATTTCCCCTTTGTGTAAGAATATGTGTCACATTGGATTAGAGGTCCACACTACTCCCATATGACCTCATCTTAGCTAATTACATCTGCAATGACCCTACTTCCAAACAAGGTTACATTCTGAGATACTGAAAGTGAGGACTTCAACATGTGAATTTCGTGGGTCACAATTCAACCTATGAAAGGTACACAGAAAAAAAAAACCTCCTTCTCTCTGATATTCCCAAGCCTCCCAGGTCCCTGCTCTAGATCTCACCTGTATCCCCAGGTCCCTGAGTGTTCTTCCAGGGGTCCTCCATGCATTTACCAACATATATGCGTTCTTCCCCCTCACAAATGCTAGCACATCATATGCACTGGCAGTCTCCTCACTCTTTTCACGTAACAATACCCCTGCAAAATTTTCCACATCAGTCCATACAGACCTTCCTTATTCCTTTAAGTGGCTATATAGCACTCTATAATTTATTTAACTGGTCCCCTATTAATAGACATTTAGATAGTTCCCAGTCATTTGCTCTTACAAACAATGCCGCAATATATATTCTTGGGCATACGTCATTTTGTACAAATGTACAAGTACATCTATTAATACCTGGGAGTGGAAGTGCTTGGTCATTGGACCAGTGCATCTTAAAATTTGAGACGTTTTGCCAAATTACTCTCCAAGGAGCTCAGAGAAGGTTACCTTGCACCTGCAGTGTTCACAGTGCATGTTTCCCCACAATCGTACCAGACTGCATTATCTAACGTTCTGATCTTTGCCAATCTGATAAATTCTCTTTGTACTTTTAATTTGCATTTCTATTATTGTGAGCGTAATTGAGCATCTTTTCATGTGTTTCAGAGACATTTGGAATTTCTTTCCTTTGAACAGTCTGTACCTATCCTTTGCCCATTTTTCTACCGGGGCAGAGGAACAATGAAAAGATTTTTACAGATGCAGAAGAGGGAATTTAATAAGGGCACCAGATAGTTATGGGACACATGAAGATGGGGACTGGCATTGAAAAATGGCTTGAGGACCTACCACCTTTCCAGGTGCTTGAGATTTCTGGCCCGGGCCTCCCTCCCGCCGCCTAAGCAGCCTTCTCAGGAACCAAGGGAAGCCTGGAAATTAGATTCTGGGTTTAGAATTGCAAATTTGAACCTGGACTGTGAATTGGCTGAGAAAGCATTAGGCCCCTCCTCTGAGCCTGGTTTGTCTCTGGGGGGCTGATTTAAGCCTGGTTGGGGGCGGAGGACAAGAGTTGGGAGTCTGTTGCATGAATTAGTAATAGGCTTGGAAGAAAGATGAAGCTTGAAACAGATACATATGTCATAAAAAGATAGTCAGAAATTTCTCCCTAGGCCACAACATGCTTTCGTGGTGTTCTTTTGTCTTCACTCACTGGAGTTGTGCTGAGTTCCAACCCTACTGAACGGACATTTCTATCTAAATCTGTTATTATCTTGGAAGGGATGACTGCGTATGGCTGAAAAGTTGTTTTCAGAACAGAGAAGGACCAGGGTTATGCTTTTGGTGTCTCTGCCATCACGTGCTTTGCACTCTGGGGACTAGGCAGGTGTTGGTCACACATCCTCTGTTGTTTCCGGAAGGCACACGAGGTGGCTTCCAGGGGGTCTGTCAAGTCTCACTGTTCTATTCTTCCACTCTTTGGGGATTTATTGGATACCTCCTAATGATAATCCTTGAGCACGGCCCTGTGGGAGGAGTCAGACATGTAAGAGCTGACCTGTGCCTTCCAAGACAGTAGAGTCTAGTTAGGGAAATAAGACTACTGTGATGGGTAATTTTGTGTGTCAACTTGGCTGGGCCATGGTGCCCAGGTGTTTGGTCAAACATTATTCTGGATATTTCTGTAAAGATTTTTTTTTTATGAGATTAAGGTTTAAATCAGTGGATTTTGAGTAAAGCCAATTACCCTCTCTATTGTAGGTGGGCCTCATCCAATTAGTTGAAGGCCTTAATAGAACAAAGACTGATGTCCCCTGAGCAAAGAGGGAGTTCTGTGAGCAGACTGCCTTTGGACTCAGACTGCAACTCTTCCCTGGGTCCCCAGCCTGCTGGCCTACCCTGCAGATTTTGGACTTACTCCTTCACAATTGTGTGAGCTAATTCCTTAAAATCTGTCTCTCTCTCTATAAACACACACACACATGCATGTATGCATGCACACACCCTTGGTTCTGTTTCTCTAGAGAACCCTGACTAATACAACTACTAGTGAGTTTCATGATCCTCAAGGCAGTATCTGACATAACACAGGATGAGAGAGATGCTGAGGGGAGGGAGGAAATAAGGTCCTCAGTAGTCAGGGGGGCCTTGAGCAGGAACTAGAGACTTGAGCAGGATTCCAAAAACAAGGTCAAGATTGAATAGGTGGAAGAAGGAGGAAGGACCCTCAGGGAGGGGAAATAGCAAGAGGAAATGTGTGGAGCCTAAGTCGGGGACAGATCCTGGAGACACAGGTGCTCCTAGCACCAGGTGCCTTCCCCATGGCAGCTGTCATAGTGGCAACTGAACACTTGTTGGTGGGTTTAATGCCTGTCTCCGTGTTAGGCCATAAACTTTTGTTGTTGTTGTTGGGAAAGATTGGCCCTGAGCTAACATCTGTTGCCAGTCTTCCTCTCTTTTTTATTCCACCGAAGCCCCAGGACGTAGCTGCACATTCTAGTTTAAGTCCTTCTAGCTCTTCCATGTGAGCCGCTGCCACTGCATGGCTACTGACAGGTGAGTGGTGTGCTTCCACGCCTGGGAGCTGAACCTGGGCTGCTGAAGCAGAGCACGCTCAACTTTAACCACTAGGCCACCAGGGCTGGCTCTAAACTGGTGTTTTTTGAACATACATGTTCCCCATTCCCACCTAGATCTTTAACACAAGTTGGTATAGAATAAACATTTGTGGAATGAATGAATTCACTTTGTCTTCCTATTGAATTATAATCTATGGCAAAATTAACTCCCAGTCTTGTTCCAAAGGGGGTCAAGAAATGGGTGATGATGGTTATGGGAATTACTTTTTTCCCAATAGGGAGATAATTGTTACTTTCCATTTCAAAAAACATACTCATAAACAATTCAGACAATGCAGAAAAACAGAAAATCTGGAGACCCATCGCCCAGAGATGAGATGTGAATAAAATAACATTAAATCACCATTAACTGTAAAATATGATATATTATTATAGCTGCGTCATCAGAGCTTTCCTTGCTCTTGAACTAGGACCCCTATATTTGTTGAACACCTACTACTGTGAGTTAAGGACTAAAATACAAGGGTCTACTTGACAGACACAGGGTTTCCCCGCCTTCTGGGAGTGTCTAGCTGATTGGAGAATGTCTTCTAGAACCAAAGCTTTTCCTGACTTTGGTGTTTGTGTGCCATCCCTGGCTGCTGGACACATGGTCTTTTGTTGCTGTGTTGAATACACATTTTTCCTTCCCCTTCCAAGGCTGTGGGGCACAAACTACTCAGAGCATTTCTCTAGAGCCATTTCCATTTTATACAAAATGGGTTGTTAAATGTGAAGGGCCCTTTTCATTTCTTTCCTTAGATCCCTCTGGAAACTTGGCCTCCTTAATGATGTTTTTTGGTTGTTATTTGTGTTTAAAGATCACATTCTTCTACTAGGCAGCAGCTATTCACCCCAACAGGCCAAACTGGTTCAGTTTTTATCATCTTTCACTTACAAAAAGAAGCATTATTCTTAGTAAATAGAGATAAATAATTAGCACCATTTCCTTTGTTAATGTTTGGATTTTTAAAATGTTAATAATTTTTTTTTTTTTGAAGATCAACCCTGAGCTAACATCTGCTGCTAATCCTCCTCTTTTTGCTGAGGAAGACTGGCCCTGAGCTAACATCCGTGCCCATCTTCCTCTACTTTATACGTGGGACGCCTACCACAGCATGGCTTGCCAAGCAGTACCATGTCCACACCCAGGATCTGAACCGGCAAACTGTGGGCTGCTGAAGTGGAACATGCACACCTAACTGCTGCGCCACCGGGCCGGCCCCTAAAATGTTAATAATTTTTAAATGCATAAATAATATACAAGATATATCCTCGTTTGAAAATGTGTTTTAAATTTTAAGCTCACATGTTAATGCAGCGTTTCACTCAACAAGTCTTCATCTGGCCTTTCCTCGCATTCTTTAGGGTTGTTCTTACAGGGTAGAGGCCAGAGCTTAACCCACTTGCACTTGAGGAAAATCTGCTATGATTTCCCAAAGTTCCTCTGTTTCCCAGATTAATTTTATTTAAAACCTATGGATTACCCATCCAGCTATCCCGTACTGTTCATTGGCTTCAAGATGCCAAGACCGACCCATGAACTGGAGCAGGTGGTGTCTGCATTCATGGTGAGGCAGCCTGTACCCACTGGGTCAGACCTGGTGGCCCCTGGGAGTCCACACAGTATTCTGCACCCACAGCACTGGGCAGGTAAAGGTAAGTGTGCATGGAAAGTCGAGAAAAGCATTTGCTAGTTAGTGGCAGCTCATGGCACGGGCAAATAGCAGGCAGGTCCCAAAGACAAGGGATGCCACACTGTGCTCATGCTGGATGCAGGCACCAACCTAATGTGGGAGAGGAGGCCAACGATTAGGTTTCTTTCTCTTTTTCTTTCTTGGTATTATAAAGGGCAGAACTAGATTTTGTGAATACATGTTGTTCGCAAAATCACAAAATGTTATTCTCGAAAGATTTAGTGGTTAGAATTTTTAAAAATTTATTGTTTTCTAATTACAAAAGCAATTTATATACACTCTATAAAAGTTGGCAAATACAGAAGTCACAGAAGAAAATGAAAATCTTGTGAATGATGGGGACTTTTAAGGAGGTGGGATCAAGGTTGAGATGGGGAAAAACTTGCTAATAATTAGGAGTGAGCTCCCAGTCACTGGCAGTAATAACAGAGCAGGGGACGGGATGACCAGCAAACACTTATATCGAGCTTTCTATGTGCCAGGCACTCATAATCTTCCACGAGGATTAATTCACTTAATCTTCTCAAGAACCCTGAAAAGGTAGTGTTAGTGTTATCGTCCCTGCTGTGGTCTGTCTGAATGTTTGTGTCTCCCCAAAATTTGTAGGTTGAAATCCTAATCCCTAAAGATGATGGTAGGGGCCAGCCCCGTGGCCGAGTGGTTAAGTTTGCGCACTCCACTTCGGCAGCCTAGGGTTTCACCGGTTTGGATCCTGGGAGTGGATGTGGCACTGCTCATCAGGCCATGTTGAGGCGGCGCCCCACATAGCACAACCAGAGGGACCTACAACTAGAATCTACAACTATGTACTGGGGACATTTGGGAAGAAAAAGCAAAAGAAGATTGGCAACAGTTGTTAGCTCAGGTGCCAATCTATTAAAAAAAAAAAGATGATGGTAATAGTAGGTGGACCTTTCGGGAGGTGCTTAAATCATGACGGTGGAGCCCTCATGAATGGGATTAGTGCCTTATAAAAGAGGCTCTGGAGAGATCGCTAGCGCCTTCCTCCATGCGAGGACACAGCAAAAGGGACAGCTAGGAACCAGGAGGAGGGCTTCCACCAGAATGGAACCATGCTGGCACTTTGATCTTGGACTTCTGGCCTCTAGAACTGGGAGAAATAAATTCCTGTTCATTATAAGCTACCTAGCCTGTGGTATTTTGTTCTAGAAGCCTGAACAGACTAACACAATCCCTGTGTCACAGATGAGAAACAGAGGTGCAGAGAGCTCAAGTCACTTACCACGAGGTCACACAGTAGAAAGTGTCAGGGCCAGTATGTGAGCCCAGGCAGGCCGGCTGCAGAGGCACGCTCTTAACCATAGGCCGTGCAGCTTCCAGGGCTTCTGCAACTTAATGGTCCTCCTGCCCATGGGCAGACTTCACCAAAGCAACACATTTCTCAGGGCGAAAGTCCAGGAGCTTGCTTTTGCCTCTTAAATCACTCTATAAATGTGGTCTGTAGGACATCAAATTGGCCCTAGACATTTAAATAACAAAACCCGCAACAGTGTACTTGGACTTCGCTCACTGATGTAGGAATCTTGAGTCTGCTGTAAGCTGCTTATTGGTAGGGCCTGAACTGCTATAGGGGGTTTCTTTTCCAGGCATTATTTTCTGAACTGGTTGGGAGGTTGTTTGCAGGAGGATGAGGAGTAATTTGATGAGGACCCACAGGAAGCCTTTTCTTAAGCTTCCAATTACATCTTTTCCTTGTGCAGATGTGGCCTCCTTGGTGCTGAATGAAGCTTTGCTTAATGTGGCTGCCTGTGGAATTATATTTGGAGGGATTGCTATTAATGGAAACCAGTGAAGGAGCAGTCACTCGTTCCTCACAAGCACAGAGGTCTTTTGTGATGGAGATGACAGCTTTCCTCATTTCATACACGGTCCCTCGTGAACCTGAAGAGGGAAGGATGCATGCGTGTTTGAACAAGACTTCAAAGGAAGCCTGGGACCCGGCCTCCATTCCAGAGTTGCTGTCAGGTCAGCCCCTGGAGCCACCCACAGTTCTCATTCCTGTCTCACATCCTTCAAGGACTTCCTGCTACTCTTGGGAAGAGCCAAATTTCTTCACCGAGCCCACCAAGCCCATGGCAGTGTCACCCCAGCTAACCTTGCCAGCTTATCTCCCATCCACCCTGCCCTGCAGTCCCACTGCAGAGTCTCACCTTCCCCAAAATATCCTACGCGGGTGCCTCCCTGCCAGAAATGCCGTTCTCCCTTTTGTTGTCTGGATCCTCTCCATCTCATCCTTCAAGACCCTGGCAGAAGTCTTCTTAGGGAGTCCTCCCCATCTGTCCCAGGTAGAGGGAATCATCCCCACCTCTTTGCTCCCATAGTGCCATCCATGTACTTCTACTATAGCCTGATTATGCACCAATTATAATTATTTGCTTATGGGTGTCTTCCTCTCTAAACAGAGAGGCCAGGGATCAATTTATTTGTCTTCATTTTTTTTCCTTCTCTCCACCTGTGGCCCCTCCGCTCAGCACAACACCTGGTGAGGAATAGCTATAATGGGGACAGGCTATGCTTCCTGAGTTCTGTCCCACCCACTATCTCATTGTAGAGAGAGTGTCCTGACCACAGCCCTGTACTAAGGCATCTATGTTTTGGACCACGTGAACCTTGCCCCCCGCAAATGTCTAGGTGAAGAATGGATCCTCAGAAACCAACCTTATGAGGCTCATGACCTGTGATGACCTGGGAAAAAAGATGAACTGAGCCGTCAGGCTCTGCTTTTAGGAATATGAAGTAAGAAGCACGGAAAGAACTGGCAGGAGAAGACAGGAGGGGTGTGGCTGAGTTACACGAAGGGAGAGAACAGGAGAAAAGACTTAGGCATACCTGCCACTAAAGTGCCTGGAGCTGCCTTGGCTCCAGGATACCGTCCAGCTCTTGTCTCGGGGAGGCCCAGCTGTGGCCATGTTCTTTTTTTTTTTTTTTTTTAATTGAGTTATTGATAGGTTACAATCTTGTGAAATTTCAATTGTACATTAATGTTTGTCAGTCATGTTGTAGGTGCACCACTTCACCCTTTGTGCCCACCCCCCACCCCACCTTTCCCCTGGTATCCACTAAACTGTTCTTAGTCCATAATTTTAAATTCCTCATATGAGTGGAGTCATACACAGATTGTCCTTCTCTCACTGGCTTATTTCACTTAACATAATTCCCTCAAGGTCCATCCATGTTATTGCAAGTGGAATGATTTTGTTCTGTTTTGCAGCTGAGTAGTATTCCATTGTATATATGTACCACATCTTCTTTATCCATTCGTCTGTTGCTGGACACTTAGGTTGCTTCCACGTCTTGGCTATTGTAAACAGTGCTGCAATAAACATTGGGGTGCATAGGACTTTTGGGATTGCTGACTTCAAGCTCTTTGCATAAATACCCAGTAGTGGGATGGCTGGATCGTATGGTAGTTCTATTTTTAATTTATTGAGGAATCTCCATACTGTTTTCCATAGTGGCTGCACCAGTTTGCGTTCCCACCAGCAGTGTATGAGGGTTCCTTTTTCTCTGCAACCTCTCCAACATTTGTTGCTATTAGTTTTAGATATTTTTGTCATTCTAACGGGTGTAAGGTGATATCTTAGTGTAGTTTTGATTTGCATTTCTGTGGCCATGTTCTTGATTTCTGAGCCCCAGTTCCCCTTTATGGTAGCCAGCCTCCAAGAGAGCCCCCATGATCACCCCGATAGTACCCTCTCACATCACATAAGGCTGACTCTTGTGACTAATAGGGATTGCACAAGAGAGGGTGTATGACTTCCAAGATAGAACATAAAAGACATTGCAGATTCTGCCTTGGTCTCTTGATCGCTCTCATCGGGGGAAGCCCGCCACCACGTTGTGAAGACACTCAAGCAGCCTTGTGGAGAGACCCTTATGGGAAGGATCTGAGCCCTCCCGCCAACAACCAGCACCAGCTTGTGAGTAAGTCACCTGGGAAGGGGACTCTCCTTCCCCAGTCAAGCCCTTGGGTGGCTGTAGCCCTGGCTGACATCTTGACCATATGAAACACTGCACCCAAACCATTCAGCTTAGCTGCTCCCAAACTCCTGACCCACAGAAACTGTGTGAGGAAATGAATGTTTGCTGTTGTTTTAAGCCACTAAATTTTGGGGTAAGATGTTATGCAGCAGTAGACAACTAATATTCCTTTTCGTTTCTTTACGGTAAAAATTCCCTGTGTTGGCTTATGTGAGAATATTTGCTATTTACTCACTGCTGCCTTGCGTGGTTGGTGGGTTCCCATCCACATCCCAGGGGTAGTTTATACCCTGGAGTTAGCATTTGCTCCACTGGAAGCATAGAAGGTGGGAAAGAAATCTCTTTCTGTGTTGTATATACCAATAACATGTTACATATGCTTGATGTGTTACAGTTTTCAAAGAGCTTTCCATACACATCTTATTTGATCCTCTTAGCGATTGACGTGGATACATAATTCTACATCTCAGATATACTTACAGTTATAGATTTTCCCTTGAGAACTTTTGCAGTGATACACAGATAAAGCACTTTTTTCAGTTCTTCCACATACATGTAGAATCAATAGGTTTGCTTATTCAACAAATACTTACTGATTTCTTACTATGTGTAAGGAGTTAAAAGACATGTAGAAAGGAAGCAGAAATTAATCTTGTCTTCAGGGAATTTATAATCTAGTGGGAGCATTAAAACGTGTACATAGATAAATAAAATACTAGGCAGAAATTTCTAGAGCCCTAATACCCAGAACTGGGCACTGGCCTTGTCCTGAGTGTTGCACTAAAAGCTTTAAATGGATAATCTTCCCTGCTAGAATGTGATACCCGTGAGGGCAGGAATCCGTCCTTAGCTCTGACACCTGGAACAGTACTTGGCACATAGTAAATATTTATTTAATGAATCGCACTGAATCCTCACAACCTTACAAAAAAAGCAGAGTAGCAGAGCGTTCAGTGCGTAGGCACTAGAATCATCGGTCTCCTGGATTTGGATCCTCACTCCATTACCTGCAGGGAAGTGATCTTGGAGAAGTTACCGACCCTCTCCATGACTCAGTTTACTGATGTGAAAGGTGAGGATAATAACAGTACCTAGGTACAGTACCTCATAATAATGGTCTCTCACAGAGGCAGCCTGAGGATCAGGTGAGATAATTTGTGTAAAATACTTGGAAGAGTGCCTGACACATGTTCAAGCACTAAAACATCAACTCTCATTACTGTCACTGTGATGATCCTCATTTTACAGACAAAGAAATGGAGGTGTGGAAATGCTTAGGGAGCCACACCCATGCTTTTAACTGTATCACTCAAATATTTCCAAAAAAGGTTGTAAAGAAAGGCAGCCCAAGATTAATGTCAGAATATATTCTTGTAAAGTAAAGATAAGGAAGAGTTAGTTCACATCTAAAGATGATGATCAAATTAGTGGAGAACTTCTTCGGAAAACAGTCTGTTCTAAACGAAGTTCAACTGGATGCTGGCCACGAGTTGCTTTTACTACTTCCCCTCTCAGACGGGTGGTTGTTTCTGGCAGAGAAGCCCCACTGGGGTGGGGGAGAGGGACTCGCTGTTGGAGCAGCCGTTTTGCACGACTCACCAGGCAGTTTATAGCACAATTTAGAAACACCAGGGATAGCAGGATTACTAACCATGCCATCTGCTGATGTAAACTCTATTTGGATACAATAATGTTTTTAAATAACCTCAAATACAATTACCACTCTGAGGATGGGGCTGGTTGAATGACTAGAGGAATATCATTCAGATAGTTCATTAACTAATTACAGTGCTCCACAAACAGCGTATGCAAGGCAGGAGCCATGGGGATGAGTCACAGGGCTGAGCTCAGGAGCCAGAGGGTTGTTCAGTGCTCTCTTCTGGCGCCAGCATCAGGAGGTGGCATTCTTGATTGACAAAGAGGGACTCCTCCCCTCCTTGCTGTCTCCCTAGCATCTGTGAGAAGGTGCTATGGGAGACCCAGAAATGCTTCCATGCCAGGGCCACAGGGCTTCACAAAGCTCTATTCCTCTTCCGGGAGCTAACTGCACTTATAACCGAAGACAGAATCTCAGAGAGCTCGGACCAGGCAGGCAGGTGGCCAGTCACTCACTTAATTAATGGATCTGTTGTCTTTGCTGTCTTGAGCACTGTGTGGAAGAATGTTTACTGGGGGGAAAAAGAGCCCCTGCTGCCCTATTGCCTGGGGAGCAACTGCCCATCTTTCAGCCGGATGAACTTACACAGGACAGGGGTGGCCACCAGAGGCAGGGCTGGTTTGTTGCACCAAACGGGGGTTAAACAAATTTGCAAAGTCGTAAGAGTGTTTGCAAAGCACACAGGAGGCCCGCCGCTTTGGACAAGTCACTCTTTGAGACTTGGTTTCCCAACTATAAATGGGGATAATCTTGGGGTCTACCTCAAAGAATTGTTGGATCAAATGACATAAAGAATGTAAGGTTTTTGGCGTAATGCTCGGCAAGAAGCCAGGGCTCAGTAAATGTGTGAGCTATTGTTCCTCCTGTTGTCATTTGACCATATGCACACTCTTACTTACACGCTTCAGAAAAGAACAGATTCAGACCTCTGCTCCTTCCCCCTAGCATGCTCCTCCGTCAGCCTTCAGGCCCTCTCGACATTTGGCCAGCCTTGTCGTGGTACTAAAGACTGACTGATCAAAATTCTTTTGCTGAACTTTTAAAATCAGTGACAGTTGCACACCATCTCCTGAACGGCAAAGTTCCCCCAACAGCTCCGGGTCAGAATTGGCAGGACCACCCGCCCTACCATGTTTTCAAAAAATTTTCTTTAAGAGAAATATAGTCACGCATGGCTTAACGGACGGGGACACAATTTGAGAAATGCAAAGTGAGTTGGTTTCGCTGTTGTGCAGACATCATAGAGTGTACTTACACAAACCTAGATGGTATAGCCTACTGCACACCTAGGCTATATGGTGCTAATATCTGGGACCACTGTCATCTATGCAGTTAGTCACTGACCGGAACATCGTTGTGCAGCACGTGACTGTGTAATTGAGCCTAGCTGGCTGTACTACCCTATTTTTCTATTTTCCTCTAAAGTGAATGCCAGACATTTCTGGGCCAAAGACAGAATTAACATTTCTCAGCCTAGTAAACATACCCATCTGGATTCAGCATAGAGAGCAATTAGCACTCCAACCGTTTCCTGTAATCAGCTTGAACAATCCAGGCCACAAGCTTGGAAATTAAATTCTAGAAGTGATTTTTCCATCCTGGAAGCTGTTTCAATTACAGCGTCTTGCAGATGAACCTCCGATAAGCGGCAGACTTACAAGCCCTGGCACTTAGGTAATGAGTCTGCACAATGGGAACCTGGCCACGACACAATGAAGAGGCCACCTGGAGGCTGAGAATACGACCGCTGGACAGAGCGACATACCTGCTCTGAGCGCCTGCAGCATGTCAGACATCAGGTGAGACTCTGAAAAACTTCAGGGGACCCAAACCTGGGCCCCATCCTTACAGACTTGCAGCCCGAAGGGCGAGACACATTTCAATGTAATAGGCAGTAAACCCTGGTGATATGAAAACATTAGCCCAGTTTGGGGTTGAGGATATGATATCCAAGCTGCATCTCCAAGACTAAGTAATAGTCAGTCATGTGAAGAAAAATGGGAAGGGCATTTCAGGAAAGGGAAGAGCAAGCCAAGACCCAAAGGTCTGAAACAAGGTGTGTGTGTGAGAGTGCATGTGTGTGTGTGTGACTCCAGGCAGCTCAGTATTCAAGTGCAAGGAAGGGAGTGGCAGGCTAGCTGAGACACATTTGTCTAGCATCATCATTTTTAGCCTCAGAAAGTCCTTTAGGAGCTGCCCCAGGATCTTGTCTTTAAGACATCAGATTTCTAAGGCATGAATTCAGAGTGTGACAAGCCCTCCCAGATGCATAGAGGTCAAGCACTCACATTTCCAACTCCACCTTTGCAGTGCAATGGGGCTTCAATGTGAGAATTAGGTCAATGGGTGGCAGGATGGCCAGTTCGTAGAGGCTGAGGCACCAGAGACCAGGGGAAACTCCAGGACACAGTAATCAATCCGGGAAGGTCTCAGTGTAGGCCACAGGAACACGATTCTGGGCAGTTCCAGAGGTCATCAGGCAGGTGGCAACAGGGCAATCTGAGAGCAGATGCCACTTTGCTGAACGTTCTTCCAGCATGGAAGACTTGGGAGCAGACAGAGGCTGGCTCATGAGTCAGGAGCCTTGCACTTTTTCA
Source organism: Equus quagga (assembly GCF_021613505.1). Taxonomy (NCBI): domain Eukaryota; kingdom Metazoa; phylum Chordata; class Mammalia; order Perissodactyla; family Equidae; genus Equus; species Equus quagga. Next base: position 172,225,629 of record NC_060268.1, on the reverse strand, counting down.
TTTTTTTGTGTCCTATACAATTTGGGTGAAGGGTGCTTAGTAAGGGGGTGCTGAACATGTGAAACTTGTGACCCCTGGCCGCCATCAGCTCACCCAGGAACCCCAGTGTGGGAGTTAACAGGGAGTCTGACAGACCTGAGTTCAAGTCCTAACCTTGTAGTTTGCTGTGGGACTTAGATTACTGAATTTCACAAAGTGCCAGATTCCTTGCTGTTAAACTGCGGATCACGCAGCTCATGGTTGTTGTGGGGGGTGTCAAATGAAGTGTTAATATGAGGTCTGGCATCACAATGAGTGTGTAACAATAAGGATTCTCTCCAGGTGCCCTGATACAAGGTTGCAGCCAGTGGCTAATCTTGAATTGTTCAGGCTAGTTGGGGGACAGTGCTACCCTTCAGTTTGGAGGCCTCCCTTAATGTCACCGTGGTGGGCAGTGGATCAGCTTCTCCATAATCACATGCCTAGGAAACCAGAGTCGATTGACCCCGAAGGGCCGCCAGCTGGCCTTTTCTCCTTCCTGTGCTCCTGCTTCTGCTTATGATTTATGACTCCAGCAGCTTCTGATCACCTCCTCCTTACGAGGCTGCCGGGAAAAGGGCACCTGGCTAGAAGTGACGCAGCCTGGGTTTTCTTCACTGTCATAATAGAACTTGTTGGGACCGAACCTTCCCACTGCCCCTCTTGGTTTCAAAATCTGAGAGGTAAAGATTTTAAATTACTAATGAGTTTATTTTTTATGAAGTCATGCAGATTCAAGGTTAAAAAAACACCCACCTCAAATACAGAGGACGCTGAAGTTGAGTTACTTTACTTCTCTTGGCCTCAGTTTCCCAATCTGTAAGTGAGAGATTGTAAAACCTTCCTCTCGGAATTATCGTGGAGACTCAGTGGAGGCGTTTGAAAACTGCCTGGTGCAACGCCTGGCAGAGGGCAAGCACCTGGCAGTCATCAGCGATTATCATCGTAGACATTCTACTTCCAGGATGACTTAGGGCCTCTTTCCAGAAATACTCCACGCTTACAAGAAAACATATTTACATACACATGCACACAGAGACATTAATGTGGCCGGTCTGCAACTTGCTGTTTTCACTTAATCATCTTGGGCCTGTTTCCACATTAGTGCATATTGATTTCCCACATTCTTTTTAAATAACTGGGCAGTATTTCATTGAATGGGTGTACCATAATTTATATGATCAAAGGAAGCATTTGAAATAGATAATTACATATTTGTCCAAAGGTTTTATATTTGGAAATACACGCAAACAACCATTTGAATCATTCAAACATCCTTTTCAACATTTACAAATCTTACGAACTTGACCCGCATTGTGTACCAACAGTGCTGCTGAGAGACAAACTGGAAGCTCAGATCGAGAGACCTGTGAGCCAGACTGGCCACGCTCGATGGGGCGGGGTGAGAGCAGTGTAAGGTACTATACCTATTCCAGATTAATTTGGAATCGAATAGAACGTTAAAGGAGGTGTAATAGTTGTTTATTCAAGCTTTTAACTACAATATAAAAGGACCAGTGGTTTTACTATTATTTTTCCATTTGGCTTCCCGGCACCTCGAATTCAATCAGTGTCCCGCTGTTCAGTGGTATTTTGAAGTGTGCCAAGTCTTAATTGAAGTGGAAGTGCCTGAAACAGGAGTTAATACCATGAACAACAGGGAGTCGAATTTATGAAGGTAAACTGTTGCTAGCTCTGCATTTCAACTACTTTTGGCTCCGGGGGTCAATTTAAATTCTGAGAGCAGGCTGGATGGTTGGCAGCTGAGCTGGATTGGGCCGGAGCAGCAGCTCTGATGATTCAGCTGAGCATTGGGTTCCCTTGGAATGTAAGAAAAGAATTCTGCTCCAGGGTCCAGCGGCCCAGGCCAGATAGCACCTGGCATGTGAAGCCTGCTGAACACACTAGGTGCTGTGCTGGGAGCTAGAGACACAGGGACAACAGGATGAGACGGGGTCCCTGTCCTGTTAGATTCTAGTTGGGGAGACTGACATAAACTAGCAAGCAAACAAAATAAATAGAGACTAAGTAGAGCCGACGATTACGCCAAGAAGGAAATGAACAGCGATGAATCAGAGTAACTGGGGACTCCGCTTTCCAAAGGTGCTTAGGGAGGGAACCTGTGAGCTGAGACTCGAAAGATAAGGGCCTAACTCCAGGAAGAGCTGAGAAAGACCATTCTAGGCAAAAGGAGGAACAAGGGCCATGGCCCTGGGGTGGGAAAGAGTTTGGTGTGTTTGGTGAACTGAGAAAAGTCCAGGTGGCTGGATCATAGTAAGAAGAGGAGAGGAAACTGTACCGATGGGGCCCGTATCTTGCAGCGTCGTAGAGACCGCAGCAAAGAGTTTGGATTTCATTCTCAATGCTACGGGAGGCCACAGAAGATTTTAAGCAAAACAGTGATGTAGTCTGATTCCTATCTTTTCAAAAAGATCGCTTGACTGCTGTGTGGAGAATGTATTGAAAGGAGGGAGAAGTGGAGAAGGCGGCGGCTGCTTTCCATGCAAGAGATGATGGTGGTGGAGGCAGTGGCTACAGCAGTGGATGTACACCTGAGTTATAAATCCCCTCCAGCAGACCAGAGCCCGCTGTAGGCTCCAGGACACCAAGATTCTCCAGAGATTGCCATCAACCCACTCATCAAATCACCTATTGAGCACTTGCCTAGCACAGAGACAAACGTCTGGTGCCGTAGAGGTTATAGGACACATTATGGCAGATACCTGTCTCACTGGGTAGACAAAACACCCCCACAGGATGAATTAAATTGTAAGATGCCAGGGCTCAGGCACTGGTGACTGTGGGCACTACAGTCAGGGGCAGCAGGCACGATTTTGTTGGCACCACAGACACCTGCCTTTGGGAGCCTTGGCAAAGCTGTCAGCTATGTAGTCTATGCCGCCTTTCTTTTCTCAGGCTGACCCATCTCCCACAGTGACATTCCACCAGACCGCACTTGCCAGTTTTAAGCTACCTCAACTCACATGTGATTTTACAGCAGTGATGTAACCCAAGTGGATTTTTCATTTTTCGTCTGTGTGGGAGAGAGACTTAAGGTCTGGCTCTACCTGGTGACCTTCGCCAGTGGCCCCCTGCTGTCGGTGAACAATAAGAGCACGTCACATACTTGGGACTAAACAAGCGGTGTGTAAGTTCGGAGAAGGCAAACCTCAGGGCAGGACCTCTTGGAGAGACAGGCTGGGAGCTGAGTCTGACAGCTGTTAGACACTGGCCTTGAGGACGCCTGGCGGGGAGCCAGTCCACTGTTAAGCCAGTGTAGGTTTTCTCTCTGGTTGCTTTTAAGACCTTCTCCTTGTCTTTGGCATTCAGCAATTTCACTATATTGTGTTGGGATGTGGATTTCTTTTTATTTGTCACACTTGTTATATATCGTGATTCCCATTGTTATGGGCTGAATTGTACCCCTCCCTGACAAAGTACACGAGTTGAAGTCCTAAGCCCTAGGACCCTAGAATGTGACTGTATTTGGAGACAGGGTCTTTAAAGAGGTGATTAAGTTGAATGGGGTCATTAGAATGGGCCCGATTCCTTATAATTGAGGATACTGGGACACAGAGACACACAGAGGACGGACCATGTGAAAACACAGGGAGAAGCCGGCCATCTGCAAGCCACAATGGGAGGTTCAGAAGAGACCAACCCTGCCAATCCTTTGCTCTCAGAGATCTATCCTCCAGAACTGTGAGAAGATACATTCCTGTTGTTTAAGCTGCCCAGTCTGTGGTCCTTTGTCAGGGCAGCCCTAGCTAACTGATACATCTCTCTCTGAGGATCCATGTCTTTCAAATTCTAGACAATTCTCAGTCCCTTCTCTTCTCTCAGCCATATTGCCTCTCATTCTTTCTCTCTGTTCTCTCCTGGACTTTAACTTAATGTGTGTTAGACTTTTTATTCTTTCATCCATATCTCATGACTTCTTTCATATTTTCCATCTTTTTTCTCTCTCTCTGCATGCTGGGTAATTTCTTCAAATCTGTCTCCCACTTCATTCATTTTTCTCAATATCTGTATCAAATTTGGTGTTTAATCTGTCCATTAAGTTTAAGCAATTATGTCTTTCATTTTTTAAAGTTTCATTTGTTTTTCAAGTCGGGGCTTTCATTCTCTTGAAAAAAGTCAGATTGCTTACAAAGGAATGACTATTAGATTGCCAGAAGATGTCTCACTACCAATAGTAGAAGCCAGAAAAGAGTAGACAATATCTTCAAAATGCTGAGAGAAAATAAAGAATGAAGGTGAAATATGCGAATAAGCTTTTTGATTGCCTTATGGTTATTAACTGGGAATAAAAGGATGTTACCTCAAATCAAATACTGAAGCAGTGGGAGGAATGGTTGGTGAAAAAAGAAGTTACTAGAAAATTTTGGAACCACTGAATTGATTTGTGCAAGAATCATCAATAGATGCTAAAACCACTGGTGAAATAATGTTGGGGAAAAGAATATTTACATGGGCTCAAATTATTACCTCACAGATTACTTACTAATTACAAAGAGTAAGAAGTATTTTTCCTTTTTAGGAAGATGAGCCCTGAGCTAACATCTGCTGCCAATCCTCCTCTTTTTGCTGAGGAAGACTGGCCCTGAGCTAACATCTGTGTATCTTCCTCTACTTTCTATGTGGGATGCCTGCCACAGCATGGCTTGCCAAGGAGTGCCATGTCCGCACCTGGGATCCAAATCGGCGAACCCTGGGCCGTTGAAGCAGAACTTGTACACTTAACCGCTGTGCCACCAGCCCGGCCCAAGAGGTATTTTTCCAAAGGAGAAATCGGGTGGACAACATCTACACCAATGATCAAACTTAATATGACCAATAATGGGACAAACCAACACCATGGAGCTTCTGATGGGATGCCTTGGGGATCAATACTTCACCTATACAGTATTCCTACCAAAAATATTTAGCCTGAATATAATTATGAGGAAACAATAAGACAAATCCAAATTGAGGGCCTAAACTTTTAAAAAGTGTCAATGTTATTAAAGAACAAATACAATTCTGTAAATTAGTATTTGAAATAAGGAATTAGAAGCACAGACTCAGAGTATCCTAAGTTACTTCTGGCGGAGTGATAGGCCATGAGGAGGAGAAGCATATAGGTAGATACCTGGGGGTGGGTAATAGGCTAATTCTTAGGTTGGGTTCCTAAGAATTCACTTTATTGTGCTTGACAATGTCACATGTTATACATATTCTTTAATATGTGTTATATGTTACATGATGTTTTAAAATGGCATTTTGGCTAGGGGAAGTCAGGAATGCCCAGATTCCACCTTTGGCCTATCACTTCTACCTAGACCTAGTTCCAAAGCAGGTGGCAATGGTAGGTAACCGGGAGGCCAAGGGATCGTGGTTTGCTCCAATCCCCAGTGCAGCGAGAGGGGTAAGCTGGGCTGGACAGGTGCTGCCCCTTTTGCCCTGGTTGGTTGGGCTGTGAGACTTGCTTACAGCTTCTAAGGTCTAGTATTTACTCCCCCAGAGCTCACACTTGAGTCTCAGATTTTGCTGCTGTGATGGGAGGAAAAGTCAGTTTCACACAGACCCATCACCATCAGGGAGAATGTACCCAGAGAGCAAGAAGAGCCAGGGAGGCCCTGGAGCCGAGCACAGAGCTGAGGCAGGTCAGAGCACAGAGCTGGAGCAAGTCAGGACGGGAGAGGAAGGGAGGCGGCAGAAGAGGCAGGATGGTCCAGCTTGCTCCCAGGAGGGCGCAGCCTGCCCTTTCTTACTCCTGTCACTATTTTACAGGAAGGGAGTTAGGAAAGAGAACCAGTCCGCACCCAAGGTCCCTTTTACTTAGTAACTCTGTCCACTGGCAAATGCGCCCCACTCCAGAGAAACTCCTCTTAATATCAGGGTGGAATCAGGTGCCAAGTGGGAGGAGGACAGGAAGGGACCCTGAATGCCTCCTCCTGGAGGACTGTGGGCTTCAGCTGGGCAGCTCCAGTTCAATATTTTTAAATTTAAATCAACACAGTTCTTCCTTTCCCTTCCCTCCCAGGAGCCTACAGTGTCCTATGCTGGAGCGCTTGTCCAAACCCTTTGATCCAGACGGCTGTTGTTATTCTTACTCCACTCTGGGTCAGCCAACTGCTGGCTGGGTCCTAGGGACAGAGCTCCCTCTGCTGGCTCACGAGCTGGAGCCTTCCCGATGGCGAATAGAACCCTTCCTACGGTAACATCAACTTCAAATGGTCGTCATCATAATAAGGATGACATATAACAATCGGTGTCTTACTTAGCACAATTAGCTATTGCTGTAGATTAATGAAGTTAATGCGAAGTATAACAAGGGCTTTGGAGTCAGCCTGGGGCCCTTATTAGCAGTGACCTTCGGCATCTTTCTTAATTTCTCTGAGCCTCAGTTTTCTCATCTGTAAAATGGATTTAATAATACTGTATAAGTCAGGGTCCAGTTAGGAAAACAGAAATTACACTCATCGATTTAACAGGGGGAACACGGGGAAATTGTTAAACACGTATGGGAGGACTGAACAAACAAAACGGGTATTTCGAGGTTACAGATAACAGCTGTAGGAAGTGGTAACCATCCCCTTGGTGGAGGGAAGAGGTTGGGATTATCAGAACTGCTTCAGCGCTCTACTGCGGCTTCACAAATCACTCCAAAGCTTAGACGTAGGCTGGGACGTCTGGGTGGGTGGGCCTCTCTCTCTCTCTGTCTCTTTCACCCTCAAGGAAGCTACACTGGGCTCCCTCATGTGATGGTGGCAGCAACAGTCCAAGAGAACGAAGTCCCAAAGCACAAGTGCTCATTGAGCCTCTGCTTGACTGTTTGCTGATGTCCCATTGGCCAAAGCAGGTCACCTGGCCTAGTCATGGTGGAGGGTGACTACAGGGGTGCATGGATTTCAGGAGACGGGATCCAGCGAGGGTCATTAGTGTAACAGTCAATCACAAAAACCTACAAGTTTAGAGGAAGGGCCCCCTAGCTACTGCTGCTACCTCGGGAGCTTGGAGGAGGGGTCTCGTGGAACTGGGGCTCAGACATGTGAAGAGTAGCGCCCCCTGGCTGTGCTGGGAATGTGGAAAGAAGTTGGAAACCGGCACCAATCTGCCATTCCGAGGGAATCAGCAAGCAAATAGAAAGGAACGAGTCCCTTCTCTCCTTCTTCTGCCTTCCAGACTCTGTCTTGGGGCCCCATTTTGGCCAGCTGACAAAGGAGAAACGTAGCCTGCAGATTCCCGGCCCTGGCATCACAGGGTACAGGGTGGGAACCAAAACAAACCTCGCAGCCTCGCAGGCTTGTTGGAGACCTGTAATCTGCACAGTGCTCAGCCCAGATAAACTGTTCAACAGGGGATAACTATTGTTATTATTATTAACTCTTGCCTAATCTTTTTGAAGCACAATTGCACTGAACTTTTACTATACTAAGTACTACACAATGGGATAAAATTTGGAGGTAACTGAGGTTTTATTCTATCCCAATATTTTCTGACTGCCCCTCAGCCCTCATCCAAAAGAACAATAACGTTTCTGGTCTCAGGGGAGAGTGTGTCAGGGGCTAAGCCTGTCGTAGAAGTTCACAGAGCTTCTGAGTGGATTTTTCAAACATGTAACTAAGACAGTGATCTTGAAAGCCACACCTTTCAGTTGCAAGAGCTGGTCTTACTGTGAGAGAAAGGTTTCCTGCGGTCTCAGAGACCAAAGGCCTGGAGAGCTCAGAGTACAGAGCTCAGACCAAAGGCGCAGTGGAAAGGAAGGTGTGAGGTTCTGGGAACAGTTTTTTCCCTGCCCCAAAGGAAATAATACTGACCAACTAGTAGGAGAATAAGAATCAGAGGGGCTTAACTGTATCTGATACGTTGGACCCGACAGAGAAGCCCTGTACTCTGGCCTTCTCTGGGGTTCTAGAGTATACACAAATTGCTGTGGGAGGGTCAAGAAAGGAAAGATCTGGGCCGGCTCCATGGCCAAGTGATTAAGTTCACCGGCTCTGCTTCAGCTGCCCAGGGTTTCGCTAGTTCCGATCCTGGGCGCGGACATGGCGCCGCTCATCAAGCCATGTTGAGGTGGTGTCCCCCACACACAACCAGAGGCACTCACAACTAGAATATACAACTAGGTACTCGGGGGCTTTGGGGAGAAGAAGAAAAGATTGGCAACAGATGTTAGCTCAGGTGCCAATGTTTTTTAAAAAAAAAAGAAAGAAAGAAAGAAAAGATCTATGTATTCTGTCTCAAAGAGCTGGGAACAGCCTCATCTATGTACAGCAGGACACAGACAACACACCTAAACTGGGGAATTGAAAAGAACTCAATCAAGGATCTATTTACAAAAGTGTGGGCGGGTGTAGGAAGAGCAAGAAGGAGCAGTTGGTCCAGTCCCCTGGTACTAATTATAGCTGGAAGCTGTTAACTACCACTTTTAGGCCTGAGGGAGCAAGAAGAAGGACGAATTACCAGAACCTGCTGAGCTGTATGTTGAGGACTGCTGGACATGAGTTATGATTTTGGGGACGGAGCCAGCCCATTGTAGCAGCTCTGCAGGCAGGAGGTTGGGAGAATAAATAGCCTCTTACGCTTTCCTCCTCCTTGCTAGTATGAGAGTGGCCAGATTACATGGGAAATACTTACATTAAAAAACTATTGTTGTTTATCTGAAATTCAAATTTAACTGGGTGGCCTGTATTTTATCTGGCAAGCCTGGCCAGTGCTCCCCATTGGCTGAACACAGACAGAAGCCAGAGTCCAAGACAACCTACTGATGCAGCCACGAGGGTCCTCTTGGGTTTTATCCTATAGGCGATGCGGATAGTGGAAGATTTTCAGGAAAAGGATAAATACTTTGTTAAATAATACTTTATTTAATATTTGTAGCAATACCATTCATAACAGCACAGAATGTGCGTTAATAGAAGAATGAATAAATTGCAATGGTCACATAATGGAATATTATACAGTAGCAAAAGTCAACTACAGCCACATGCAACAACATGGATTTTTTTGTTTGCTTTTATCAGTTTATTGGTGGGGTTTTTTTGGTATAAATTTCTTAACAATTTAAATTAAAAAATCTTGGGACCAGCCCTGTGGCCAAGTGATTAAGTTCGCGCGCTCTGCTTTGGTGGCCCAGGGTTTCACCGGTCCGGATCCTGGGCGCAGACATGGCACCACTCATCAAGCCATGCTGAGGCAGCATCCCACATGCCACAACTAGAAGGGCCCACAACTAAAAATATACAACTATGTACCAGGGGGCTTTGGGGAGAAAAAGGAAAAAATAAAATCTTAAAAAAATAATAATAATAAATTTAAAAATCAAAGCATATTTAATTTACACAGGGTACATATCTTAATTAAATTTAATGGACATGACATATAATTGTTAAGATAATTACTATATTGCAGAATTATTCTCAATCTCTATATATCATTAATACATTTAAAAGTAAGTGGGTTTGTGTTACCATGCAGTTCCTTTTCAATAGAGTAATTTTCTTTACATGATTGCCTCCTATTCATTTTTTAGCATATTTTTATGAAGGTGTAATTTACATGCAGTTACGTAACTATCACAAAATCAAGCTATAAATCAGTTCTACCACACCTCGAAATCTCCCCATACCCTTTTGTAGTCAGCTCCCCCAGCCCTCAGCCTCTGGCAATCACTGATCTGTTTCCATCCTTACAGTTTTTGCCTTTTTCAGAATTTCATCTAAATGGAGTCATATGGTATGTAGCCTTTTGAATCTGGCCTATTTCATTTAGCCAAATGCATTGGAGATTCAGTCCTGTTGTTGCATGCCTATTTCATCCCTTTTCATTGCTAAGAGTTATTCCATTGTGTAGATGATGGACCACTTTGTTCATTCAGAAGTTTAAGGCCGTTTGGGATGCCTATCAGTTGTTGTTCTCCAGAGAAACAGATCCAATAGGCTATAGATACATATACATGCAGACATACATCCATATATCTACATCATCTATCAATATCTATATCATTATCTGTCTATCTAGAAAGAAAGAGAATTTATTTAAAGGAATTGGCTCATGTGATTGTGGGGTGTGGTAAGTTCAAAATCTGTAGGGCAGGCCAGCAGGGTGAGACTCAAGCGGGACTTCTAGGTACGTTTTCAAGGCAGAATTCCTTCTTCCCTTAAGACCGTCAACTGTTTTGATGAATTCCACCCACATTATTGAGGGTAATCTCCATTGCTTAAAGTCAACTGATTGTAAATATCAGTCGTATGTACAAAATACCCCCCACAGCAACATCTGGACTCATGTTTGACTAAACAGCTGGGCACCATAGTCTAGCCAAGTTGACACATAAAATTAACCATCATAAGATATTTCCAGTTTTTGGTGAATATTAATAAAGCTGCTATAAACATTGCCACATGGGTTTTGTGTGGATATAAGTTTTCATTTAAATTGGGTAAATAACTTGAAGATAGCTAGATCCATATAGTAAGTGTATGTTTAATTTTATAAGTAAGTGTCAAAATGTTTTCCAAAGCGGTTATACTATTTTGCATTTCCACCAGTAACATAAGAGTTCTAGTTGCTCCCATCCTGTCCACCACTTGGTACTGTCAGATTTTTTAAAAAATTTCAGCCAGGGTAACAGGTATGAAGGAATTTAAAATGCAAGACAACATATAACATTATATACTTTTTATAATTATAAAAATGAAAACTAAACAATATACATATATACATTAAAACTCTAATTTAGAAACTAAAGGAATGGTAAACTCAAAATTCAGGATAAGGCTTACATCTGTTTGTGGGGAGAAGGTAGAGGAATGGCAAATAAAAGAAACCTCTAAGTTCCTATAAGTTGTTATCAATGTACTAGTTCCTAGGTTAGATGGTAAGATCATGGTTGTTCATTATTTCATTAAAACATGAAAAAAAATAAAAAAGGCTACACATGGACCAATGATGCCAGTGTGTTGCGAACCAAGGATTGAGATAAATCAAATTTTGTGCAAAGTCCAATTTTTAAAAAAAAGAAAAAGGAAAAGAAAGATTAGTGGCAAAATGAATAGTGTATTAGAATGGGGAGAGAATAATGGCATGAAGAACCAGGAAGGAAAGGTATTCCAACAATTGAAGAAAATTATAGACCCAGGTGGTAAAGGAGAGAGGGAGAGGGGACAGATTTAAATGATAAGTCAGAGAGGAAATGGACAAGACTCTGCGATCCAAGGAATGTAGGGAATAAGAGGTGGTGGAGTAGATGGCTGATGTTTGTAGCTTGTGAGAATGACATCTTTCATCAAACTAGGAAACTCGGAGGTGGAATTTTAAGGGGGGTAAAGAGCCCAGGAGGTTATTTAAAATTCAAGTACGGAGCTCAGGAAGTGGAGAGATAAAGACCTGGGAACAGGAGCCGGCCCGGAGGCTGAGTGGTTAAGTTTGCGTGCTCCACTTTGGCGGCCAGGGGTTTCACCGTTTTGGATCCTGGTCGCGGACCTGGCACTGCTCATCAGGCCACGCCGAGGCGGCGTCCCACATGCCACAACTAGAAGGACCCACAACTAAAGTATACAACTACACACTGGGGAGATTCGGGGAGAAAAAACAGAAAAAAAAAATTGGCAACAGTTGTTAGCTCAGGTGCCAATCTTTGAAAAAAAAAGACGGGAAGAATTTGTGTATGAAAGCGACTTTTCTTCAGTGCCTTGCACCAGGCCCTGAGCCAAATGTTTTACATGTGTTATGCCACTGACCTTTTACAGCAATCCTGTGGTGCTATTTTATATAGCATATTTGACAGAGGAGAAAACTGAGGGACCAAGGGAACACTGAGCAGCTTTAAGGGCCCAGTGGAGGTCAGAAACTGTAAGCTTTAATTGCGCCCATTGGCAAGGTTATCCACTTTTCCTCTGGCAGGCCTTGACAGCCAGTGAAAAGGAGTGAATAAAAGAAATCTAGGGGGGCCAGCCCTGTGGTGCAGCAGTTAAGTGCGCACGTTCCGCTTTGGCGGCCCGGGGTTTTCGGGTTCAGACCCTGGGTGTGGACATGGCACTGCTCGGCAAGCCATGCTGTGGCAGCCATCCTGCGTATAAAGTAGAGGAAGATGGGCAAGGATGTTAGCTGAGGACTAATCTTCCTCCAAAAAAATTAAATAATAAAATAAAATAAAATAAAAATAAACGCCTGTCCCTAGGACAGGCCATTACCATAGATAACTCTGGGTATCTGGCAGACTGGAAGGAGTCTTGCCAAGCCCACTCTCATCAAAGTTCTATTTACTAAACATTCACTTTTCCATTTCCATGTGAATTGCCTTCCTCCCCTTTGAAGGCCCAAACCACCCCCCTAAATATCTTCCATTGTCTTTAGCTGAAGTTGGTATTTAAGAGGAGAGCCCCCACCATTTTGGTGAGTTACTCAGCTTTCCTGGCTCTGTCTCATGTATATATGTTACAAAGCTTTGTTTGATCTTCTCCTGTTATTCTGTCTCATGTCAACTTAATTCGTAGTCCAGCCAGAAGAACCGAGAGGGTAGAGGAAATGTCTTCCTTCCCTATGATGCAAACCCACGAATCCCGGGCCACTGAAGTGGAGCGTGTGAACTTAACCCTGACACCACTGGGCCAGCCCGCATCTTAACCATTTTTAAGTGGACAGTTCAGTGGCACTCAGTACATTCACATTGTTGTGCATCCATCACCACCATCCATCTCCAGAACTTTTTCATCACCCCACTCTGAAACTCTATCCGTTAAATAACAACACCCATTTCCTCTTCCCCAGCCCTGGCAACCCCCATTCTACTTTCTGTCTCTCTGAATTTGACTGTTCTATGTACCTGATGTAAGTGAAATCGTACAATATTTGTCCATTGTGACTAGCTTATTCCACTTAGCATGATGTCTTCCAGGTTCCTCCATATTGTGGCATGTGTCAGAAGTTCCTTCCTTTTTATGGCTGAATAATATTTTATTGCCTGTATATACAGTCATGTGTCACTTAACGACGGGGCTATGCTCTGAGAAATGTATCGCTAGTTGACTTTGTTGTTGTATGAACATCATAGAGTGTACTGAAAGGGAACGAATTTGCCACTCCAAAATGAGTCTCTTTAACATGACGATTATTTTAGGCTGATTATTATTATTATTATTATTATCATTATTATTATTATTTTTAAAGATTTGGGCCCGGCCCGGTGGTGCAGCAGTTAAGTTCACACATTCTGCTTTGGTGGCCCGGGGTTCACCACTTCGGATCCTGGGTGCAGACTTGGCACCGCTTGGCACGCCATGCTGTGGTAGGCGTCCCACATATAAAGTGGAGGAAGATGGGCATGGATGTTAGTTCAGGGCCAGCCTTCCTCAGCAAAAAGAGGAGGATTGGCAGCAGTTAGCTCAGGGCTAATCTTCCTCAAAAAGAAAAAAAAAGATTTTGTTTTTCCTTTTTCTCCCCAAAGCTCCCTGGTACATAGTTGTATATTTTATTTGTGGGTCCTTCTAGTTGTGGCACTTGGGACGCCTCAGCACAGCTTGATGAGTGGTGCCATATTCTCGCCCAGGATCTGAACCAGCGAAGCACTGGCTGCTGAGGCGTGGCCTGTTGAGTGGTGCCATGTCCATGCCCAGGATCTGATGGGTGAAACCCTGGGCCAAAGCAGAGCGTGCGAGCTTAACCACTTGGCCACAGGGCTGGCCCCCTAGGCTGATTATTTTTAAGAAACAAAAGATTCAGAAAGTTTTCTTGTTACCACCCCCTTAACTGCCTAAAAGAATTCAGATTTTAAAAACCTGTCTCAGGAAGTGAGCTATCACCTTAGCATAACATGAACTGGATGGTAGACAGGGAGGAACCTAGAAAAGCCTGTTTGTTGGGCTCCCCTCTGTGTTCTTCTATTTCTGTGTAGCCAAACACTCGTTTTCTAAACGTTTGGCCCTTTCCACCTACCTATGAATTGCCTTCCTTCCCTTTGAAGTCCCTGACTGCCCCCATCCCCAACATCTTCTTTTGTCTTTAGCCGAGGATGATATTTAAGGTGAGGGCTTTGGCCATTTTGGCAAGTTAGTTTTCCTGGGTTTCTCCCATGTATACATGTTATTAAACTTTTTTTGTTTTTCTTCTGTTAATTTGTCTCATGTCAATTTAATTCTTAGACCAGCCAGAAGAACCTACAAGAGTAGAGGAAAATTTCTTCCTCCCCTACAGTGCTTACGCAAGCCTAGACGGTATCGCCTACGACACACCTAGGCTATATAGTACCAATCTAACGAGACAATTGAAACTGGCAGAGAGTCAGAGTTAGCCACTGATGATTAAGTAGCTAGGAAGTAAAGGTTTTTTTCCTTTTTTGCAATTACTGATTATAGCTTTTAGCTGTTTAACCCACCCATTTTTAGCTGTGCTGTTTAGGCAGTATGCTATCAACTCCCACTAGGCTCCTATAGACAACATCTCCCTGGAGCCTGGGTCACCATGAAAGCAGATGTTTGAGCTCTTTCTCAGGAACTAGAACCCCTTTGTCCACTCCAGGCTGGTTGAGACCACCAACACATCAACTGGGCCCAGGCAGTTGTCAAATAGGTGACCTTTTCACATCAAGAGGCTAAAAATTCCACCCTCGGATCATGCTAACACCACCATTTTGTGAACACGGGTCCTGTGAAGAGGCATGAAGTCTGACTACGCTTGCACAGATCATCAATTATCTCACTTTTCCTCACCTCCAATCGTCTATCTCCACATTTCAGACCTCCTTCCCCCATCCCATAAATATCCCTGAGCCCCTATTTTCGGGGAAGCAGATTTGAGACTCAATGCTCTTGCTTCCTTGAATGGCTGCCTTGTGGTTAAACTCTGTCTCTGCTGCAAACCTCGTTGTCTTGGTGTTTGGCTTTCTGGGCAGCAGGTAAAAACAAACCTGGCATGGTAACACCACCATCATACATGCAGTCCCTCGTTGACTGAAACGTCTTATGCAGCACATGACTGTACCACATTTTGTTTATCCACTCATCCATCGATGGACACTTGGGTTGCTTCCACCTTTTCGCTGTTGTCAATAGTGCTGCTATGAACATGGGTGGACAAGTATCTCTTTGAGACTCTGTTTTCAACTCTTTCAGATATATGTTAAGTGGAATTATTGAATCATATGGTAATTCTATTTTTAATTTTGAGGAAGCACTATACTCTTTCCCATGGTGGCTGCACCATTTTACATTCCCATCAACAGTGCACAAAGGTTCCAATTTCCCCACATCCTTGCCAACACTTGTTATTTCCTGTTTTCTGACAGAAACCATCCTAATGGGTTTTGGATAACAGCCTTTCCTTTTGATTATTCCTTATCAATCTTTTTTAGGTAGTTCCTCTTTCTCTGGCTTCTCCTTATATGTTAGTGTCCTCTCACGTTCTCAACCCTCCCCAGGTGATACTTTCTCTCATCCACCTACAGATGTATTACTCCCAAAGCCAGCCTGGGCTTCAATATGAGCTCCAGACCTCTATATTCATTTGTACATTGGGCAGCTTTAAATACATGCCCCCATCAGCAAATACAAAATCAAACTAACTTTCCCTAAAACTTGTTCTTCCTCCTGTACTTCCTGACTTGGTGAAAGGCCCCACAATCTGGGCAGATGGCCAAGCCATTAACATAGGAATTATCTCAGGTTTTTATTTCTCCCACCCGTTTGCCTCCCTGCTGTCTTGTATTCATAACCCCTGTCTTTTCTCATCGCTACTGCCTAAGTCCACTCAATCTATACCACTTTATTTCTTGCCTGGACTATTGAAATTATGTCTCAGAAGCTCTCTCAGCCTGAAATCTTTCATTCCTATAATAATTCATACAACAGCTCGAGTTATCTTGCTGTAATACTTATCTGATATTACTCCTTTGCTTAAAACCTCTGATTACCTATGGAAGAATAAAGGACCAAGAATAGCCAGGACATTTCTAAAGAAGAGCAGAAAGGAGGAGACGAACTGTACCAGAATTAGAATTTATTATGAATATATAGTTTTGTACTGGCACAGGCATAGAGAAGTTGGCCAATGGAATAGAATAGAGGCCCCAAAACAAACCGGTGCACATGTGAAACTCTGGCATGTGACTCTGGTGGCCATGAATGTGCCCTATTCAGACCTCCCTCCAGGAGAACCTGCTGCAAGGAGTGTGGCTAGTGGACAGCCTCCAGGTCTTCTCCAGGTCAGAAGGCAGCAACTTTATTTTTTACTTTATTTGAGGAAGATTATCCCTGAGCTAACATCTGCTGCCAATCCTCCTCTATTTGCTGAGGAAGACCGGCCCTGAGCTAACACCTGTGCCCATCTTCCTCTACTTTGTATGTGGGACGCCTACCACAGCATGGCTTGCCAAGCAGTGCCATGTCTGCACCCGGCATCTGAACCAGCAAACCCGCGGCCACTGAAGCGGAACGTGTGGACTTAACCACCGTGCCACCAGGCCAGCCCATGGCAGCAACTTTATATCCACCGCAGCATTCACGCAAAGACCGTGCTCTCTCCCAGGGCCACTTTCAGCCAGTGACTGAGATGGCGGGGCCATTTCTGCCCACATAGGACTCCTTTAAGGTGCAATCTTTGCTCTGGGTCTCCCCAGTGCCCTAGCCAAGACATTTTTAAGCGCCATACCGAGTCTGAGGCAATTCCTAGCCAATCCTCCTTCCTTCCTTCTCTCTTTACACGTGCCCAACCTGTATTGTGGGCATCCTGGCCTACTCCAGTTCCTCCTCCTTCCATCCCTCATAAGAGTTTTCTTCAATATATCTCTTGCGCATTGAATTCCATCTTGGTATTTTCTTCTTAGAGAACCCAATCTGCATAATGACAGAGGGAGCATATCAGATCAATTGGGAAAGGTTGGGGGAAGCGGTTCAATAAACGGAGTTAAAAAATAATGGTTATCCATATGGAAAAATATGAAATTGGATCCCTACCATACATGTATACAAAATTTAACTCCAGGTGGATTAATAACTTAAATGTCAAATACAAATTTAAAACTTTTAGAAGACTATACGGGCGACTATCTTTTAGAGTCTATAATTCAGACTTTGAGGTAGGGAAATATTTCTTAAACAGGACACACACACACACATCCAAAAATAGATTTGACCACTTTAAAATTAAGAATTGTGTTCATTAAAGGCATTTTTAAAAAGAGAGAAACAAGTTACAAACTTGGAGAAGATATTTTCAGTATAGATAACTGAGAAAGGATTGGCATAAGAATTCCTAAAAATCAACCAGAAAAGCACATATAACCTAATAGAAAAATAGGCAAAAGATATCGACAGCCATTTTTCAGAAGAGGAAACACACATGGCTAATAAATATGAAGAGATGTTCAATCTTATTGTTTAGGTAAATGCAAATTAAAACCATGCTGAGCCAACACTTCAACTGATAAAAATGTAAACTGTCTGATAAAAGCAAGTGTGGAATAGACTGTGGATCCATTCATAAGACCTCCTACACAATGCTCACAGGAGTGCAAATCTGTGTATTCACTTTGGAAAAAATATTTCACATTATCTTTTAAAATTGGATATTCATATACCCTGTGACCCAACAATTCTTCTTTTAGGTAAAAACCTAAATAGACTAAAGAAAGCTCTCGCACATCTATAATAGGAGACATGTATGAGAATGTTCATAGCAGCACTGTTCATAACAGTAAAAACCTGGAAGCAACCCAAATGTCCATCAATGAGAAATCAGACATACAACAGCGAAATGAATGAAGTAAATACATAAAATATGGCTGAGTCTTACCCATGTTACATTCGGCAGAAAAAAAGCCTCAAAAGAATACAAATGCATATTTTTTTCCTTTGTAACAGACTTTATTTTTTAGAGCAGTTTCAGGAATACAGTTTCCAGTATTATTACCATCTTGCATTTATGTGGTACATTTGTTGCAATCGATGAACCAACTGCAATTAAATATTGAAACATTATTATTATTAACTGAAGTCCACAGTTTACATTTGAATTTGCTGTTTGAGTTGTACAGCTCTAGGGGATCCACCATACAGAATAGTTTCACCACTGTGAAAATGCTCTGTGTTCCACCTGGTCCTCTCCCCCCATCCCCGGGGCAACCATTCATCTTTCTACTACCCCTATAGTTTTGCCTTTCCAGAATGTCACATAGTTGGAATCATACAGTTTGTAGCCTTTTCAGACTGGCTTCTTTCACTTAGCAATATCCATTTAAGATTGCTCCATGTCTTTTTGTGGCTTTCTGTCACTGACTAATATTTCATTGTCTGGATGTACTACAGTTTATTCATTCACTTAATGAAAGACATCCTGTTCGCTTCCAACTTTTGGCAATTATGAATAAAGCAGCTGTAAACACTCATGTGCAGGTTTTTGTGTGAACATGAGTTTTCAACTTATTTGGGTAAATACCTAGGAGTTTAGTTTTGTAAGAAACTGCCAAAATGTCTTCCAAAGTGACTGCACCATTTTGCACTCCCATCAGCAATGAATGAGAGTTGCTGCTGCTTTGCATGCTCATCAGCATTTGGTGTTGGAGCGTTTTGGATTTTAGCTATTCTATAGGTGTGTACTGGACGTACTCTTTTTATTACATTTAAAAACAATTTAAAAAATATATGTTTATACACACACGCTTTTTAGGTATATATATGTATATATGGAATAAAACTTTGTAAAAAGGAAAACAAGAAATGGTAAAGACAGGATTCAGGATGACGGTTACCCAAGGCGAGGGGAGACAGGAGGATGAGTTAGCGTGTGGGGGAGGCAAACTATACATCCAATTGTAAATTTCTGTCATTGTAACTTTTCTTAGGATGGAGAGTTTACAGCTATTCTTACATTATTACAAGTAACTAAATTAGGGGCTGGCCTGGTGGTGGAATGCTCAAGTTCATGTGCTCTGCTTTGGCAGCCCCGTTGGTTCAGATCCCAGGCACGGACCTACACACTATCAAGCTGTGCTGTGGCAGGCGTCCCACATATAAAATACAGGGAGATAGGCACAGATGTTAGCTCAGGGCTAAAAAGTAACTTAATAAAGATGGGTGTGGTAGGCTGAATAATGGCCTACCAAAGATGTCGATGTCCTAATCCTCAGAACTATTGATTATGTTACCTTATGTTAAAAGGGACTTAGCCGATGTGACTTGAGAGTCTTGAGATGGGGAGACTATCCTGGCCTAATGTAATCACAAAGGGTCCTTGTAAGTGTAAGAGGGAGGCAGGAAGACCAGTCAGAAAGAGGTGTGAGGACAGAAACAGGTCAGAGAGCAAAGAAGATGCTAGCTGTTTTTGAAGATGGTAGAGGGACCAAAAGCCAAGGAAGGCAGGCAGCCTCTAGAAAATGGAAAAGGTAAGGAATCCATTATCCCCTAGACTTTAGAAGGAACTAGCCCTGCCAACACCTTGATTTTAGCCCAGGAAAACTGATCTCTAGAACTGCAAGATAATAAATTCCAATTGTTTCAAGCCACTAAATGTGTTACAGCAGCAATAGGAAACTAATACAGTGGGGCCAGGCATGGATCAATGATGAACTGGATTATGATAATTCCAATTGTATACCTAGGTCCTATTAAAAAAAAAAATTAAACCCTTGAATGACTCCTCACTGTCTCGAAGCCAAAGCTCAACCCCTCAGCTTGGTCTAAGTCCTTAACAATATGGTTCTATAAAGCCCCTGCCCACCTCTCTTAGCTCTCAGGACCCCTACTCCACGCACTCCCTGCTCCCCCCTCCCCAAAAAACTACTATATACTTTAGCAAGGATCCTGACCTCCGTGCCCTTTTGCTGTTCCCACTGACTCCTATGAGGCTCAAGTCCCTTGTCATGTTCTCTATGGAGACTTCCAGGTTGAAATCTCCGTCACCTCCTCAAATCAACATTACAACGCTTTTGCTGCAGTTGACCACCCTTACAGGATTAGGATTCAGTGGTACCAACAGCACAGCCGCCTGCAGAGTCCGGTCCTCAGTAACGTTTCTAGAACCAACTCTGAAGGCACTAACTGGGACCCTTAAGCTCGGGCAACAGGCTGAAAAATCTTTCCCCAACACCACCCTTCACTAAACTACAAGAGCGGGGACGAACTCAATGACGTTCTCTTGAAGACGCTTAGGTGCGGGGGGGAAAAAAGCGCACCGAGAACTGTCCTCAGAGAGAAAACATTCCACAGGGCAACAGAGCCAGTTTGAACACGGCTTCCCCCATTTTCAAGCAAGACCGCTTTCCCCGTCCACACGATGGATGTCCGTAAACAAAACCTTAAGTCTCTGCCCAAAGATTTTTTTTCACTCTAATAATTAAATAAGGTCGTTGGAGGGCATCATCACCGCACCGTACAATGACTCGATTTTAATGAAGAACTGCCCTTCTTACTCCCTTATTCGATGAGACCATGGATGGGGAAACCTCTAAAACTTGTTCATCTACAAGCAGGCTACCTAGGGTGAGAATACCTATTTGCGGGAAAACGCGCCCAGAGGACTCAGCCGACCCCTGGGAAACCCCAAGGGCCGTGGCGAGCGCAGCTCCCAGCTCACCGCCGGCCCCAGGTCCCACCAACTCCTCCGGCCCGTCGCGCGGGGCGGCGGTTGATGACCGCGGGCCGGTTGTTTTGATTAGTAGAGGAGGACCAGAAAGGCCTGCGGGCTGGGACACCACGCGGAGTCAGAACACAGCCTTAGCCGCAGTTGAAGAAACCGCTCTAGGGCCAGTCGGAGGCGGAGCAGCAGCTCAGGATGAGCCAACTAAACAGCCTTAAAATGCCTGGAGCACTCCTAGGACAGCCCCCAGCGCGAGGCACCCTGGGACCTGTAGTTTACTTCCCGGACAGTGTTTTTCCCACTTCGTTTCCCCGCCTTTTAACGTCGCTTTTATTCTCCCCCTCCCCTCCCAGCACGCCGACTTCCTGGTCGCCGCACGTCCTCACGTACGACTACACTACCCACAAGTCTCGTCTTCGCGTCCCAGCGCGGCGCGGGCGCCGGCCGTCTCCTTTGGCCGTCTCCTTTGGACTACAGTTCCCAGAAGTCCGCTGGAGAAGTGTTTCCCTCTTTCACTTCCAGGACCACAATTCCCAGAGACTTCGGCTGCACGGCGGTTCTCTTTTTACCCGATCTGTTCTTGAGCTGGTTGGGCTTCGGCCTGCCAGCTGGCGCACAGCGACAACGTGGTCCGTCGTGACCGGACACAGGGTTTTCTCGGCGACCCGTTTTTCTCGCCCCTCAGTTGTCCCCTTTGCAGGCCGTCGCGGCTGGCCTGAGGGGTGACCTGGCGGGCCGCGCCTGCGCTCTGCCCCGTTTCCTGCCTGGCTGGTGGCGGCGGCCATTTTGTTCATCCTCCTCCTCCTCCTGCTCCTCCTGGTTGGAGCGCAGTGTCCGGAGCGGGCTGGGGGGAGAGAGCCCGAGAGCAGGGTTCGGTGCCTTTTCCTCTGTCCCCAGCCGGTGCCCGGAGCCCCCCTCCCCTTCCTCCCCACCCCCTCCCCTCCCCAGCCCTGCCCTCCCCCTTGTCCCGGGATCGCTCCGTCGCACCCACCATGATGGAAGACGACGGGCAGCCCCGGACTCTGTGAGTACCCGAGACGGGGGGTGCCAGGCGCCGAGAGGCCCGGGCGCCGCGGGACGCTGAGGGAGGGAGCAGGAGAACGGGGCCGAAGCCGGGACTCTCGGCGGCTCCCTGGCCGCGGTGGCGCGGACGCGAAGTGCATTCCTCCTCTGTCCCCTTTTCCTTGGGAAGGAAGCCCTCCCTTCCCCCAAACACAGTCACTTCCTGGGGTCTGGGGCTTGTTTCGACCTTCCCCTCTCGCGCCCTTCTTTGCACACCCTTCCCAGGCCGGGTTTCTGCACCGCAGATGCTGTCAGGCCCGGGAGAGCTCCTGCTCTCCCTCTGCTTTGGGGGCCCTGGGCTGGGCCGAGAGCTGCGGGTCCCCACGGGGGCAGGGCCTGGTGGGGGTGGGTCTGGGGGTGGGACCGCAGCCGCATCCCTTGCGGGTCCCGTTGAATTAGCACTCACGCCCTCCACGTCCCCAGCTCCAGTCGCTCCCGGCTCTTCTCCCAAGCTGAGCTCTCCGAGGAAGCCGGACGCTCTGCGGCCACTCCAGCCCCTACTCTTTCTGCCCCACGTGCCCCCGCCCACGCTGTCAGAAACACTCGCCAAGCGCCCGCTACTTTTGAAGTGCAAATGGGATGCCTCTTGCTGCCGGAGCGTCTTTCCCTTCTTGGATAACGAAGTTTACTTTGAGCGCTACCTACGCTAGACTGACAACCAGTTGTTAAACTGCTTTTGCTCTTTTGGTGTTACCCCTTCCTAATCTGTCTGTGCTTCGAGACCTTCGGAGTTGGATAAAATGATGTCTTTATCCGCTGTTCGATGTGTGTCTTTTGAGCGCTTTTTCTTCTATCTTGCTGTTGCTTTTTACCTGAAGCTCCATCTAATGAATGAATTCCATCTTCCCACCGCTTTTTCGACTTTCCTTCCTTTCCTAATGAAGAGTGATGACTCAGCATTTGCATTCCTTTCCGGATAGTGTGGCACTCCTTTCTTTTTCCTGCATTTTTTTTTAAAGTCTGAGTAATTTCTAATAAATGTTTAAAGTTGGGCACCTCGGTTTTCCTAGCCTCTGGAAGCTCAGCACACGTACCTCGAGTACACGGAGTCAGATTGCTGCTGTGTTTTCTCTTGCCTCTGCCGGGTATTGATATGATCATAGTTCACTTGGCTCTGCTATCTGATGGGGAAATTACTTTTGGGGGGATAGATAAATGTGCGTGGATACTAAGGGAATTTGACTAGCTTCTCATCTCTTTACTCCTACCAAAGAAAGTCCGCTCAGTAAAAACAGATATCTGTATTCACTATTGATATATGTTTGGTTTTTTGTTTTGCTTTTTTGGGGGGAGGGCCTTGCACTCTTTATTCGTATTTCTCTAATGTCTCACTAAAGTATTTGTCATCCTGTTTTGAGAATTCGAGGCCAATTTAAGCACATCAAATGCTTGAAGGAAAAGCCTACTTAGTAGAACTTTTATATTCATGTTTTATTCTGTCTTCCATTTCTGCCTTCTTTCCCCAGAAAAGAGAGAATTGGGACAGACTTGAACATCTGTTGAAGCCAAGACTTGGTATTTAGTTAGTGATGTGTACTTTGATGGAAGCATCTGGGAAAGCTGGATTTAGTGCCTAGCTAGCATGTGCTTAACAAAGATAAAAGTTACATTGTGTCTAAGAATCTGAAATGTTATCATTGATCATAATAGCTACTGAATAATTGTTAAATTCTTATGGCACATTTCTCGTTGACTGTACCTATCTGTTCCTTATGAGGAGGAATTCCTGGTTTTGCAGTGCTAAATAACATGCTGTTTCAGTACCTTTAATCCGTATAACTATCTTTGCATCTACCTTGTCTTCATCTCTGTCCTACCTTAGACCTTCTCCGGTAGACTAATAAGTTAACTTTGTCACATATTTCTTACCTTTACCTCCTCCCGTCTCCTGTTCTTTCTCTGGAACACACTTAAGTTGTCTATGTTTACAGTTATCGAAAAATGTGACGTGTATACATATGAGTAAAGAAATATCTTGAGCTTCTTGTACCCGTATGTCAGTACTCGTTTACTATTCTGTCTTCTTTTTCCTTCTCCCACTCTTCTCCATGGGAAGGGTTTTGTTTTTTTGTAGACAAGGACTGCTGCATCTTCTTAAGTCTTACCCCTGCAGCACTTAGTTCACTGCCTGGAACGTAAGAGGTATCGAATGTTTTACACTGATTATACTTCTTTTCTTTAAATTAGTATTAAGTCCGTTTTTTAAAAGTCTTGATTGGTTTAAAATTATAGGCAGACATGATTGTCAGATGTGGTGCTGTCTGTTGATTTTTATTTATTTTTTAAACTTTTCAAATGTAAAATTTTGAGATAAAAGCAAATGTTTCACAATTGGGATTTTTGTCAGATTTTAATGAAAATAATGCATATTAGTTTTTTTGTGTGTGTTCGTTTTACATATTTCTCCTCAAAGGGTTCTTTTAGATACAAGTAACACGATGAAAACTTTGAACATGACTTTAGAGGTTGATATCTAGTAGGGTTTTGTTTTGTTTATTTATGGAGGTCCTTCTTTTATTTTACACTGTGATCTGTGGATTAGGTTTTCAAGTGGTTAGTATGTTTTAAAAGAATGTGCTCTTAACAAAGCTTATCTTAAACTGTTTCCTTAAAATGCCTGTGTGTTACTAGTGAGGTTTTTTTCCTGCAGACACACACAAGCTAAGACATATGGTTCTATCATCAGAAAACAATATGGTGTTTATAGCCTAGGTAGGTCTTTAAATATTCATTACCTACAGTATTACTAATTTATTTGATGGTATTTAAAGTGGTATAGAATTTGTTGTTGAACCTAAAGTTTATTTGTCATACAGTTGCTTTAAAGGTCTGTTTTTTGATATTCTTTGTTCTCATTTAACATTTATTTTGGGGTAATGTGTATTGGGTATCTTGTGATCTAAAAGAAAGAAATAAATAAACAAGATCATGCGGTATAATACTGGTGTTGGAAGTGGACTGTCTGACACCCGCCTTATAGGACCAGGTTTCAGCCTTGTGTTGTGGGTGGCTTTGAGTGCAGTGATTGATCCCTGGTTTATCGGAATCTGTAACACGACATTAAATTATAATGCTGTTCTATTGTAGTTTAATTCATTTTTTCCATCTATTTGATGCACCAAAATGAGTAGGAATTGTGGATCTGGGATTATACCATGTTATGCAATACCATGTTTAAGGCTGTTCTTTTTTCCTGATGGAGGCTCGCTCAAAAGAGGGAAAAAAGCCAGTGATATAGAGTATAATCTGAACATCTAAGGGCAATAGCAGAAGAAAATACTATTAAATCCCATTATAAAATTTACTAGCTATACATACATGGATTTGGTTACATTGTGTCTGCAATTATGCCCCTCGTTCAATTTAATCATATTTTCTGTTTTCTTTAAAGTGTATGTGTGTCGATATCCCTCATGTAGTTGGTCGATTGACTTGTATCTCCTGCACCTTTCTTCTGATCTGCCTCCTTCCTAGAATGAAATACTGACAAATTGAGTAGTTCGTTAAAGGCCCATTGAAGGATATTGTTGCAAAATCTTCTCTTATATAGGAACTTGTCAAGAACAAAAGCAAAAATGTTACTTTCATAGAAATTTAGCCATAGTATCTTGTAACACAAGTGCTGGCAATTTCAGCCGGGGTGGGGCTCTTCTTTTCAGGGTGAGAATGCATTCAGTGTTGAAAAAGTGTGATTAGTCTTCTGAAAGGCATGATGTTCTTAACTTAAAATTCTGTCCAGTTGGACATGGGAAGTAGTTTGGCAATGTGAACTTTTGCCCACTGTGAAACTGCCAATTTTCTAGTCTCAATTTGGATTTTAACCCTGATACTAGAGATAAAGGCATCATTTTCCATTTTTAATGCTTTAGTTCCTACAGTTCTTGTTCTTAAAAGACAAAATAGACCTAAGGTATGCCCTTTTTTACTTGAGTGAAAAATCGTTTTGGAATTTCCTAAGTGTTTCCTCTTTGAATTGACCTCCCAATACAAGAGTTTGAGCCATTTGTCTTTTTCTGTTATTTTGTATATGTTCCTCAAATAGAAATTTTATGTTTACACACTTGGAACTTTAGAATATGTTGGCTATTTCATAACCAGAGCAGAAAGAAAGTGAAGTGTAGAAACTATAACTTAGAAAGAAAACAGATATCATTTCAGCGTACTACCAAGAGCTGTTCTTACCAGATCGAGTGTTAAACATTTGTCTTAAATATTTTTGTTAGTATTTATTTTGGGACAGAATTTGGGACATAATTTTATGATAATGTAGAGGTACTTAAGTTGTAAAGTACAATATTTTAAAGCTATAAAATATTTATGGTTATGAATGAAGGCGTATGTAAATGAATGAATTATAGAACTCTGAGTAAAGGAAAAGGCAATCTGTGATTTGGGTAAAATTAGGTGAAATTATATCCTTTTTATCATGGTAAATTAAGATGTTCTTCGTGTTATTATTTAAGGCCTTTTTTATGTTAGTTTTTGGAGTTTAGTTGGCTGTTTACCACTGAAGTTTCAGTGGAGATATTTGAAACATAGGAAACCTTAAAACTGGATTTTTCTCTAAGTGTTTCATGACATTCTAAACTTAGAGTAACATTTTGCTCTTTGGCATCAGTGCTTGAAATGTAAGTTAATATAACTACATGTGCCTCTAGAAATTCTTCAGAATCTATAACAGATTGGAAATAGGTTGACTTGGAATAAAAATCTTATGAAACAGTAACAGCTTTAATTGTGACTCTTAGATTTGGAAGGTAGTTAATGCCCTTGCAGTTTTTCCTGAACAAATTAATGTTTAAATAGTAATACAAATTTAAAACTATGTAAATCATTTAAGATTTGTTATATTAAAATGATAATTCTGTTTTAACTTTGTTACTAGTTAGCTTCAGTGCATGAAAATCTGTTTTAGCCGCTCTTCTTTTATTCTCTTAGAAATGAGCTAACTAGCACTTTAGGTTAGATGGGTATAAGACTTAGGAGACCAGGTAACTTGTTCATTTTCCTTATAGATAGGTCTACCTTATACAAAAATAAATTATTCCATGGATACAGGCTCGAAACCCCTATGAGTTAAAAAGGGACGGGCAGTTGTCTGGCCAGCTCATAATCCTGTAACCTTTCACTACTGCTGGAAAAAGTGTGTCACTTCATGGCCTGCTGATGGGTCTGCTCTACTTTAAGTATAAGGAAAAGATGGCATAGTGGACCTAAACCAATTTGTCACGGGTTTAGTCTTCTGTTTAAGTAACATTGCACTTGTGTTTCAGTTGTAGAGCGTGTAAACTAAAATTACTGTTAGTGCCTGTCCCAGTGACATTCTTAGCTGAACTGGAAAATTGCTACTCATTGTTAATCAGATAATTTTTTTTTTTTTACACTTAACCTTACCTTTCTCAGTCTGTTTTTCTCTTTCAGAGTGTTCCATCATAAAGCCGTTATATATTTAATATGGTAACCATAGATGCAAGGCTTATTTTGGTCTCAGTACTCAGTTTCCAGATGTTATATATAATAGTTAGGAAAATAAAACTACGTCCTTTTACTTTCCAGAAGAAACTATGTTAATTTTACAGATATTGTTTGGTTTATGAGATTGTTCATAACAGATGTGAATTTTAGGAATTATACACTGAGTACCAGAAAGACTTAAAAGTTTGGCAGTTTATTAAGGTAAATTAAGATAAATCTGGGGTGCAAGAGAAATCAAGATGACTATTTCTAGGGAGTGGTGTTCCTTTTTCTTTTCTTTTTTTTGTTTGTCTGTATTTTAAATTTCTTATATAAAATACATATTTGTAATTTAACTACAATATAATTCGTAATTAAAGAAAAAAATCCTGAATCTTTGAATATGCATAGTCAAAAGTATACCTGGATTTATCTTAAATTTACTCTGAATTTCTAAGGAAATCTACATTTGTTGTCTACATAAAGATACATTTTGTTGATTCTGATGCATTTTAGACCTAGGAACTTTTATAATTTTGCCCTGCTCTCCTGAAACAAAACAGTGGAGACACATCGTCAATAACAGTCTCATTTAGCAAGACAAAACAAAACCCTCCAATCTCTGTGCGTTTTGCTATGACTTTAATTCTGTTCTTTGTTCATGTAGTTGCTTTGGTTGAGCGTCTAAGAGAAACTCACCTTATATCTATGTTAGATATAATATATCTCTGTGATTCTTTTTGATCAGGTGTTTTAGTGAATATTTGTGGTATTATTTGTGTGTATGTTATACATTATTTTAAATTGTGTTTCCCGTCTAGAAATTGGAATTATCTTGAGGCTGGTTTAAATTCTTATTCTAACAAGATGAAAAAAATGGTATATAGGATACAGAATAGTATGCTTTTGAGGTATGCAAGGTCACGTTGGTTTGTTGTTTATGAAGTCTGATGAAGTGGTATTTTAGCGGCCTAAGAACAATTGTTGCTTTCCTAAGTAAGGGTTAATCTTACTTTCTTAGGATCAGGCTTAACTGGAAAAATTTTATTGAAGACAGGAAGTTAATATGAAATAAAAGGTGATGAGTTAAATGATAACGTGTTAAAACCAGAAGCTGAAGGAAAATTGCTGATAATGTTGTTTTTTTCCTTCTTGTACAGATACGTAGGTAACCTCTCCAGAGATGTGACAGAAGTCCTTATACTTCAGTTATTCAGTCAGATTGGACCCTGTAAAAGCTGTAAAATGATAACAGAGGTAAGGTCTTCCCAGTTCCACCTGCTGACAGCGTGATGTTTAATATTTTGAGATACATGAGTTTATTAGTATCAATTTTAAATATCATTTTAAGCCTCAAGTTATTCTGATGGAGAGATTCATGTTTGTTTTGTTGACTTATTACTTTGATTTGGCTGACAAACGGTTTAGTATGGAGTTTTATTTGAGAAGACAAAGTTTCTGTGCTCTTAGTCTCAAATGGTCATTCTTCGTGATGTAGTTATCGTCAAGTGATTCTGCTTGTAAAAGTTGTTAGAGCTTATCTCAGAGTGTTGAAAAACTAGGTGATATTTCATACAATTCTACTAAGAATGTTCCCTGTTGAGATAGTATATATTTAGAGGTTAGGAATTGTTGTATGTAAGAGAACATTAGATTATTATGTGTATAGTGCAGCACCAAGCATCTTGTGTGTTTTTTCTAAGTGCTAATGACTGAGCAGCTTTATGTAGATAGGAATTTAAATTGTTAGAGTAATAATTTTGTTTTCCTTTTTTCAAAGAAAACTTACTTTTTATACTTTCCTGGTTAACACTGTGTAGCAGTGCCCAGTGACTTGTGTTTCAGTTTGTTTTCTTCCTTTTTGTTTATTCATCAACACATTTTTTTGGACTATTTACTGTGTACGAGATACTACGGTAAGTGCTAGGGATACAGTGGTGGGTAGGACGCTTCTTGGCCCCATAGAATTTTACAGTCTAATAAGGGAGACAGAGTAGTTAATAGGCACTAACGATATAGGATAATAAATGCTGCGGAATCACAGCTTCAAGTACTGTGGGAGCACATCGGTCCAGTACAATCTTAGGTCAGGGGAGGCTTCTTAGAGGAGTCAGTGTCTAGGCTGAAACCAAAAAGGGTAGTAATGGAAACTGGATAGAAAGAAATTCAAGGAAGAAGGGATTGCAGATAGAAGAATGTTGCTCCAGTCTGGTAAACAGAGAGAGCAGGAGTGCTTGAGAGAGAAAGAGAGGGAAAGATAGAAACCATAGCATGGTTGGAGTTTGGAATAGGATTAGTCATAAGAGATGCCAGGAGATGAGGCAGGAGTGTTCAGCAGGGGCCACATGCTCTGTTAAGGGGTTTGTGTTATAACCTGAGACAGAGAGGAGCTTTTAAAAGTCTGTTAAGCAAATTAGCCTTTTGATTTTTCCTAAGTAATGATGATATTCATTCTATTCTGGTATATTCTCTCTTCTTTCCTTCTTGTGTTTGATTATTTATTCATTCGTTCTTTCATTAATCAGAAATGTACTTTGTGCTAGGCACTATTTAAAACACTGGGGATATAATGGAGAGCCAGACAAACGAGGTACCTGTGAGTTTACGTATTAGTGAGTGTATTATTAATAAACAAATAAACAAGATAATTCCAGATAGGAATGAGAGCTATGATGAGAATAAGACAGTTCTCTGATGATGGTTGGAGGTTTGGTGCTATTTAGGTTAGGTGGTGAAGGAAGATGTCGTCTTTTCGAGCTGAAAGAGAGGAATAACAAGATAGTGCCATCTATGTTAAGAGCTGGAGGCAGAGGGAACCCAAAATAAAAAGGCCTTGAGTTGCTAATGAGCTTGGTGTATTTGAGGAACCAAAACCCAGGATGGCTGGAGCCTGGTGAGTGGAGGGGAGTGGTGGGAAATGAGTCTAAAGAGATAGGCAGGCAAGGTTTGGAATTACCTAGGGCAGTACAGGCCACGACGGAGTTTGGATTTTAGTCTGGTTGCAGTGGGGCTTTAAGCAGGGTAATTAGGTACTCTGATTTGTGTTTTTAAGATGACTCTATTTGGAAAATGACTTTTGCATGGAGAATGGATTATAGAGGACAAGAATGGAAGGAGGGAAGCCAGCTGGATTTATTTCATTAGTCTAGGTGAGGCATGATGGGGGTCTGTTCTTTAGAGTGGTAGCGTAGAAATAGAGGTAGATAAATTTGGGATATATTTTGGAGGTAGAATCAATAGGACTGGATTGGCTCTGGGACATAAAGGAAAGGAAGACATCAGGAAGGACCCTGAAATTCTTGTTTGCAATTGTGTGGATGATAATGCTATTTATTTGCTAAAATGGGCATGACAGAGGGAGGCCCAGGATGGATGGGGGGATTGATGGGAATCAGGAGTTCAGTTTTGGCAATGTTAAATTTAACATTAGACATCTAAATGGACATTGTATGGAGGCAGTCGGGATAAACTAGTTTGGAACTCTAGAGAGATCAGTGCTAATGATACCAGCTTGCAGTGGTACTTGAAGCCATGAGACTAGGTGAGATCTAGAGAGAATGCTGAGAGAGAGGAATAGAGGGGCCTAGTTCTGAACCTTGGAGCATCTCCACACTTACAGTGACATTTAGAGTTTGAGTTAAGGAGGAAGAATTATCTTTTGAAAGATCTTCCAATGAGGAAACAGGAAAACCAAGAGAGTAGGGTGGAATCTAAAGGAGAATATTTAGAGGAGGAGGAGAATTGTCAACTGTTTTGAATTCTGCTTGAAAGTCAAGATGAGGACAGAAGAGGGATCACAGAGGTGGCAAGGAGGTTGTTGGTGAGCTCAATACAAATTTTCAGGGGCCTGATTGGGTTGGCAGCTGACTGGAGTGGGTTTAGGAAAAAATGGGATGTGAGAAAATAGAGAGAGTCACTAGAAAATTTTTGATAAAGATTTATTTTAATAGTATTTTTTAAAAACCTGTGTGTACAATCAGCTGTTTGAGAGGTAGAGGGATTTGAAATGAATTTTCATAATTTATCCATATTCTACAACTCCTACATTTGAACTTGTAAATAGTTTAAAATCTCGTATTTCTCTGTCTTGACATTTATGTCATCCAACAAAAATTGGTGACAACACTAAGGTAAGGACACAGTTGATTTTCACAGTGTCACTTGGTGGTGGTAGATACATGGGAAGTTTCCAAAGGGCATGAACTCCAGTACAGACTATACAGGCATTTATTTTCCTTTCATAAATTTCATTTCAGTATATGAAAAATCCTTTTTTCCCTGTTGTATGGTTTTTTACTTTAGATATTGTTTACGTTAGATTCTAGCTTTCCCTATATATTATAATAACATGTATATATCGATTCAAAGGCAAACATTAGAAAAATTTTAACATTTCTGGCAGTTGGAATGTGACAAAAATCAGTGGTGTCTTGGATGAAATGCAGTGTGATGTGAATATGTAAATGTGTGTGTGTGTCTGTGTACATGGACTGCATGCGTTGAATAGGATCTGGCGTACTACTAGGTAAATAAACTTGAAGTCTGTATACACGAGTAGACTAGTTTACTAAAACCGGCTTTCATAGATCTACCATTGCACCCCTGTATATTTTGCTACAGTTATCAGTGTTTTCCTTAGAGACCATCAGGGCAGAAGAGGTAGGAGTAAAAGGAATAATTGAGTAGCACAGTTTTAGCTTATTTATCTTTAACTCCTTTCTTCAGTGAATGTCACTGGTAAATTGAACTCTTTTACAAGAAGAAATTTAAGTACCTATTTTTATTTGGAGTCTTTTCTCCCATTTCCTTTCTCTACCTCATAAGAAGAGTGTTCATATGGCTACGACAATAGAATTTTGTACGAGAGCCCATAGTTTTCTTGTTACTATTAATGATCACACTTTTTTTTTCCCCTCAAGGAAATGCCTTCTGGTTGCTTCACCACTATTGTTTTAGGCGTCTTACTTTGGATTTTTCTTCTAAAACTTTGCTGGAATGAAAAACAGTGGTTGTTGAAAAGATCTTTATTTTATCTGGTATTTTTATCCCTTGTAAGCGCAACTAGAATTCCACACTTTAAATATTCTTTTTTTAGGACATTTCACATTGAACAGTGATGAATGTTTTTGACTTTACATGAAAAATATATTTGTACAGTTGTGTAGCTATTCAGTATAGATTGTAATTTTATAAAATTCTTTTCCGTTTTGGTTGTTAGGTGATATGCTTGCTATAACTTAAGTAGTACTACTTACTTTCTCATTGTCTTTAGAAATACCCATTGGCCAACTACTGTCAAGCATGGTGGTTTAGATTATATGTAGTAAAGATTTCTTATATTGGTGTTTTTGTGATATAAAATTGTAGCTTTGTGCTGAAATATTTTATTCAGACACATTTTCAGAAATTCTCTTCTTGATCACTAGTGTACTT
Organism: Equus quagga; assembly: GCF_021613505.1. Lineage (NCBI taxonomy): Eukaryota > Metazoa > Chordata > Mammalia > Perissodactyla > Equidae > Equus > Equus quagga. The sequence continues at coordinate 172,193,109 of NC_060268.1, read as the reverse complement.
TTCTGGTCTTTGGAAGACCAAATTCAAAGTATATAGAATCTCCAGTGCATTAGAGTATTTTGAAAGATAAGGAATTCGTTTCAATAGCTGGTTATAAATCTGAAATTTTTCTGTTTTTATTCTCATTCCTTCCTTACCCAGAAAAGAAATACATAGTCTTGCTTCATCATATGTAGTACTAATCCTTTTTTCAATGAGGAGTAAAGTTTGTAAAGTTGGTTCATTTCTGTATTTTTTTATAGTCATGGGATACAGTTTATGAAGGATTATGATGCATAAATAGAATTCATCCTTTTGAAAATAATGTTGGGAGAGAAGAGCAGTGGTAAGGAGTGGTCCTTATCTCTCAAATCTGAACTCGAGGTTTTGTTTGGTCTACTGTAAACTTCTGTTTTATCTTTAACATAATTTGCCAGAATTCTATGTTTTGATTTAATACTGATAGTCATGATTCTATACTGTTTTTGAGTTCTGTTTGAGTACATCAGTATTCTGAGGTGCACAGTCAGGTTAGCTGTAAATCTTATTTTTAAAGTGTTAGGCTTTCATAAGCTTATGCAATCTCACCTTGTACATTCCTAGCTGTCAGTAATGTTTTTTCCTGGATTTTCTTCTCAGCAACCCGATAGCAGAAGGGTCAACTCTTCTGTTGGATTTTCTGTTTTGCAGCATACAAGCAATGACCCATATTGCTTTGTGGAATTTTATGAACACAGAGATGCAGCTGCTGCATTAGCTGCTATGAATGGGAGAAAAATTTTGGGAAAGGTAAGATCAAAGAATGATGGCACCTTATGAGTATATGTATTTGCATGTCGGATTAGTGGTTTTCTTTCTTAGCAAGTTTTTAAGCAAATATGCAGCTCTGCCAAGTGATGTTTTTGCTTTATTCAGCCTAGTACTTTTTCAAAGATAATCCTGCTTGATAAGTGATTTAATAAGTGGTAAGTGTTATGATTCATAATGACATGCCTAATAATTTCATTAAATATAATCTTTATTTTTAGGAGGTCAAAGTAAACTGGGCAACAACACCAAGTAGCCAGAAAAAAGATACTTCCAGTAAGTACTACCGCTGCGTTGTAACGTGGAAGAGTTCTGAGTGATCCTGGCAGCGCCTCCAACATGAACAGGGTCTCTTCCCTTAGTGTTGCCTGAAAAAGGGTTAGGAGCTGACTTCCTGAGGATTTGATTACCAAATGCTTTGATTTCAGATCACTTCCATGTGTTTGTTGGGGATTTGAGTCCAGAAATAACAACAGAAGATATTAAATCAGCATTTGCCCCCTTTGGTAAAATATCGTAAGTATCATAATCAATACTATACTCAATAGTGATAGGCAAAATTGTATATGATTAACTTGTATCAGAATTAAGATTTTCTTTCCCTAGTTAGTGTGATTTTTTTTGTTGTTTATTTGTTTGGTTTATTTTTTTGATTAGTAGATGTTGTTGAAAATGTTAATGTCATTTCAGTGTTTTGGGGTCTTGTTTTCATCTAATCTTGTGTATAATATGTTAAAAAATTTTAAGTGATTCTGTTTGTTATCTCTGAAGCAAATGTTTGGGTAGTAAAACCTATTATAAAGTCCAGCTTTTTGTCAAATGTTTTAAAAATTTGGTGGTTAAAGAGAATGAGTTAAAAATAAACGTGATTTATACTGTGTATTAAACTTTTATAGGAGGAGTTTATAAATGGGGGAAGTAGGTAAATCCTTGGGTATATTGTGGTTAAATTGGAAATGTACATGTTTAATTGTAATGAGAAATGTGTTTTGATATTTTAGCTGAAAAGTAATATTCTTATAGTATTAAAATGTTTCAGTATGTGAACCATAAATGTGGGATTAATCAGTAGATGTTTTGTTGTTAGTGTCATTTGAATTTGCTAGTTAAGGCCAAATGTGGTTTGATTTTTAATAAAGTTTATGCTCTAATTTCACTGTATGTTACTTGATCAAATATATGGAAAAATTAAAAGTGGTTACAAGTTCTATAAAATGTTTATCACAATTTATCTTTCTGATTAAAATCAGTTTGATTTTATGTATTTATTTCCTGTAGATTTGAGTTAAATGTTTTAGTACTACTTTACAGGAATATGTTTCAACTAAGAACAACAATATTTTTCTCTATTCAATTTGTTGTTCTGTAGATTTAATTTATTTGAAAGATTTAATTCTTAATTTTCTATTTTGGTATTTGCTTTGCTTTTTAATCTCTAAATGTGGTAAGTAGTACTGTTTTAAAAATTAGTATAAAAAATAATACAGGTTGCTGTTTTTCAATCTTTATTTATACCTGAGACCTGCAGTTTTTCTAAAGTCCAAGTCACAATTAAAAGTAATAGCATTCTGGTTATTTTGCAGAATTGCTCATAAGAATGGACAGGATCTTGAAGGCTAACTGCAAGGAACTGTGCACACTGGAACTCAGTTGTAGATTTTTTTCTCATTTCTATTTATTCTTATTATACATTATTTATATATACATATTTTAGTATTTACATTTTAACATTCTATATTCAGTGGAGTTCTATATTTCCAATCATTTTAACTTACTCACTAAAATTTCTGTGTAAATTTGTTGTTTTCGTACTGGTGTGCTTAGCATTGTTGTTAGTTTTTTATTCTCCTTTCTTAAATTTCTGAAAATGTCAATTTTTCAAAATTTACAGCTGCCCAAACTCCAAAATGATGGTAGAGAATTGACCAAGAAAAATAAAGAAATCTGTTAACAGGCCATGTATGCCTTTTTAATTCCTATTTTTTCCTCTTTTTCAATTTTTTAATATTTCATATATTTTGTATCACTAGGCAGAAGACATTTAACTATTTAGAGATTGCATGGTAAAGTAGTTAGCATTGTTACAGTAATTTATAGAACCAGTAAACCTTAGAGGACACTAGCCAATAGAATATTAGAAAAGGAAAATATTGTTCCTATTAATCTTCAAATTTGAGCATTTAGTTTAGAAAGTACAGGCTATTTGATTAGGTTGCATGTTTATTACATGTTTTTGTCCTACTGCTTTTTTCTAACAGGTAAAGAAGCGTTAGGGAGAGTTCAGGAATGGCTGTAGTTAATTAGGGCTAACTGGAATTTTATTTAAAAAAATGCTCACAATACAGTGTGTGTGGTTCCTTTTAGTTTTTATTTTGAGGATGACTCTTACTTCCCTCATTTAGCTGTGCTTCTTTTCACAGGGATGCCCGAGTAGTTAAAGACATGGCAACTGGAAAATCCAAAGGCTATGGTTTTGTATCTTTTTATAACAAACTGGTACGTTCTTCTCAAATTTAATACAAAATTTAGTCATTAATCTGAAACTTGAAGAATACTCTTGGATCTTAACTGTGAACAAAACTTATATGTAATTTTGTCTGTTTCAATATAATCCATTCTTTTTTCACGAGCTTGGAAATAGCTGGGAAAAGTTACGCTGATTATAAGGAAGAGTATTAAAGTTGCATTTATGCTTTGGTGAAGGTAAGATGTATAAGTAAAGCTCAAGCTAATGAGCTAATCTCCAAATTTGGAGAGAAGTTAAATTATATTTAGTCTTAACCATGAAAATCTTAGTTTTAATTTTTTAATTATCCGTATTTTTATAGCTGGGATGTTAATGACTACAACAAATTATGTAAATGAAAATATAAGCAATTCATCTTGGTTTTTGCATGTATTCTTTAAGAAAGAGGTACCAAAATAGCGAAGCATTTGCATTAACTGTAACGTCAGATAACAAAATGAGCGTTGGTATTAGCATTTAGCACAGTTTCAGCAATGTAACTTACCTACATTTTATTGAAGCAGTAAGATAAAGGACAGGAGTCTACTCTTTGCTTAGCTTCATTGCAAATTCGCATTAATTCTGATAATCTAAACTCATTTTTTATTGACAGCAATTTTATAGCATTCTAAATCATAATGCAGAAGTCTTCCATCTTAAAATGAGTTTTTAATCTTGTGTCATAGTAATAATCCATTGCTACTAGAATATAGATTTTTAGGGGTAGGTGATTTAGACCTTAATATTAGAGTTTTTATATATTCTTCAGTAAAAGTTACATCACAGATCAACTGTAAAATTAAGATATTTGAAGACAACTTTGTCTTGTGGAATTTTCTGCTTTCTTTTAATCAGTAGGATTGTGATTTTTTCCTTGCGTATTTGAATTATGATAAATTTTCTTTGATGCTTAAGCGCTGTCCTGGTATTGAAATCTGTAAATAAAAATAGCTTTTATGATCCCTCAAGTTCAAAGCATTTTCTTTGTGATGTTAAGTTCAGTTTTGTTTGTTTAGAATGCTTAGTGAATTCATTTACTGATAAGATTGATTGGATACAGCAGTGCCAGCATTTTATTTCATTTTACTAGGTCTTATGTATCACTGTTGCCTGTGTTTATAATTGCTCTTTCTCTCTCTTTTTTCTCCATAGGATGCAGAAAATGCAATTGTGCATATGGGAGGTCAGTGGTTGGGTGGTCGTCAAATCAGAACCAATTGGGCCACACGCAAACCACCTGCACCTAAAAGTACACAAGAAAGTAAGTTATGTCTACTGTATACGTTCAGATTATGAGTACTTCACAAAATCGTGTGTTAGTGTAGTCTTAATTTCTTAAAGTTTAAATTTTATTAGCATTGCATGATTCATTTCATCTTGAATTTAATTATCTAAAACTAATTGGGGAGCCGGCCTGCTGGCGCAGCGGTTAAGTTCACACGCTCTACTTTGGTGGCCTGGGTTTGCTGGTTCCAGATCCCGGGTGTTGACCTACACACTCCTTATCAAGGCATCCTGTGGCAGGTGTCCCACATAAAGTAGCAGAAGATGGGCAAGGATGTTAGCTCTGGGCCAATCTTCCTCAGCAAAAAGAGGAGGATTGATGGCAGATGTGAGCTCAGGGCTAATCTTCCTCAAAAAAAAATTAAAAAGTAAATAAAAATAAAAGAAATAATTGGGCTTCGATATAAGTATATTTGGAGCTGTGAATCAGCTGATTTTATAAATCAGATCATAGCATCAAGAAAAAAATTCTGTTTTCTCCCCCAGTGAGGCATATCTTAATAGTATTATAGTGATCAGTTTTATACTGTATAACTGTCAATGTTTTTTTTTTTTATTTTCTGCTTATAGATAACACTAAGCAGTTGAGATTTGAAGATGTAGTAAACCAGTCAAGTCCAAAAAACTGTACTGTGTACTGTGGAGGAATTGCTTCTGGGCTAACAGGTGTAGTGTTTGGGTTTCTGGTCTCTTTCTCTGTGGAGCTTCATCACTATTAGTATCAGTTTCATGATAAACAGCCTTAAATATTTTATTTGTATGTTTTTGTTTTTCAGATCAGCTTATGAGACAGACATTCTCACCATTTGGACAAATTATGGAAATAAGAGTTTTTCCAGAGAAGGGCTATTCATTTGTCAGGTAAAATTCTACCTGTAGTATTATCACCCTTACATTCGATCCATTCCTTTGTCATCTTATTTGATTCCCTCAGGTATCAGAGTTGGTTATTTTATTACTTCTTTGCAATGTCGAACTTTACCTACATGATGTACTTTAGGAAAATACCAAGTTGACAGTTATAAACTAATGTGTTTCTGTATTATTTACTATGTTAAGTTTTTAAAAAAATCAAAGACAAGAAACCTTTTTATCGTCCTCTCAGATTTTCAACCCATGAAAGTGCAGCCCATGCCATTGTTTCGGTGAATGGTACTACGATTGAAGGACATGTTGTTAAATGCTATTGGGGTAAAGAATCTCCTGATATGACTAAAAACTTCCAACAGGTAATTCGATTTTTCATAGCACTTTTTAAGGTTTCCATCTTACATATCTACATAAAAGCTTTAGAAACTGTAAAATAAACAAAAAAGTAAAGCATATAGCTGCTTTCAGTTGATTTTATTAATGCTATTTCAAAAGTGATTATTTTGTGGTATTAACTGAATCTTAATACTTTCTTTTCACAGGTGTCACCACCCCAATAAACTTAGACAATGATAAATAACAGAGTCCTATTCACATAAGGGTGCTTACTTAGTTTTTCTCTTCCTTGTCTCCCACTTTCTTCAAATACTGTGTTTCTTACTTGTTCCCTAAAATATTAATTTGCTTTTTCCTAGGTTGACTATAGTCAGTGGGGCCAGTGGAGCCAAGTTTATGGAAACCCACAACAGTATGGACAGTATATGGCAAATGGGTGGCAAGTGCCACCTTATGGAGTATACGGGCAACCGTGGAATCAACAAGGATTTGGAGTAGAGTAAGTTTGGGTTTTTCCAATATAGAAATAGATGTGGTTCTGATAAAAGAAAGTAGAAAATGTGTTTTCTTAGGGAGAATTTATTTAAATTAAATACATTGAACTATTTGGCATTATAAGCATTGTAGAAACCTTATGAAAAGTGATTTATGATGCTAAAAATTTGCTTTCTATTACCTAGGTGAAAAGGGAGGTTGGGGTAACATTTGGTGTGTCCTACTATCTCTATAAGCAGTTGGTAAAATTTGATTTACATTTTTTCCCTACATTTCTAATATGCTATTTTATCTACGTGTTTATTTTTGCATGGAAAAGATCTTTGTCTAGATATGTTCAGAAATTTAATGATTTATACCTGTTGGCTGTGTGAGAAGTCACAGAGATTAATGTCTTACAAAGTAGCGTGCTTTTCTTCCTTTGTTGATAGAGTGGGTTGGTCCGTTACACATGTTTTTCCCCTAGGCCAGCTCAGACCTTTATTTTCACTGGTTCCTTCTTCCGTCTCTTTCCAGTATGAACTTGTGTTTTTAAAATTTCTTTTAAATTGATAAACCATGTGTGCAGTATATGATGGGTGTTGAATCATCTGTCATTTTTTAAAAAGTCTGTTTTGAGATACTCTTCAGAAAAGTCATTGTGTTAAGTTGTGGTTAACAGAAATTGAAGAACTTGAAATAGATTTTCTACATGTGTGGATATATATCATTTCTTTACTCTCTGTTACTGTAGGTATGTTAATTTGTCATTGTCTATTCTATGATTAGGGTCTGCTTGATTTTTGTATAAATGTATAGGTAACTTTTTCTTTGTGTTTGCTGAAGATTTTTTTTTTTTCCTTCCAAGTCAATCACCTTCTGCTGCTTGGATGGGTGGATTTGGTGCTCAGCCTCCCCAAGGACAAGCTCCTCCCCCTGTAATACCTCCTCCTAACCAAGCTGGATATGGTATGGCAAGTTACCAAACACAGTGAGCTGGGACTCTAAACAAAATTGTAATTCATGATAGCTTCAGTTTCCTGTGACACTCTGAAGACATGAAAGTAGACATCGGAAAATGAAAATATTTATTTTAAAAATTGAAATGTTTGGAACCTTTAGCACAGCTTTGCTTTGGTGAAGGACACATGTCTTCTAGTTCTGCCTTTTTAAGTTTTTGTTCATGATGGATATGAACATGATTTTTCTTTGTGTACAAAAACTAAAATAAAGTCAATAAAGACAAGTCTGACTACAAATTTTGATATAATAGGAGAAATGGGTAATACCTTTTGATTCTTAGATACTATTCCATTTTTATCTTGCTGTTCAGTATTTTAACTCACTGTGTTTTTAAAAGAGCAAAAAGGGAGGATCGTGAAAAACTGGGAATCACATATAAGTTCATCCTGAACCTGATACTCCCCTCCCCTCCCCTGAGGTGGACCAGATTTGAAGTCAGCAGAAAAAAGTGTGATATTGAGAAGAAATGCATGATTTTGGAGTCGCTTTGGAGGAAATACTTACTTTCTCTGTGACTAAAGAAACTGAAGCCAGACTGACAAAGAAATTTTGCAGCCTAAATAAGGAACAGCGTTGTCTGAGTTACTTGAGCGAATGTTGGTGGTCCACATTGACATATTTTTAAAACTTTAAAAAGTGTTGATTATTAAAACTGTAGCAAATTACATTTCATTTTGGGGGGAAAATTCCAAGTATGGTGTTTGTATTAAAGTCAGACAGTCATACTTGTGCTTTTACATGAAGTTTAAATGATATACATTGTAAATATTGAATAACTCCACTGTTTAAAAAGCATGCTTCAACATAGAAGTAGCAAGCAATGTAATTATTTGAAGTAACACTTAGCGCCCTCCACTGCATCGAATGCAATGGACTGGTAAGAGTGTTTGAGACTGACGGTTCCAAGTGTGGCTACTATGTAAAATTAAAACTATACAAGTCACTATACAGAAAAAGCCTTAACTTTAATTTCATAGAAGTATTTGATGCGTTAGCACATTTTAAAATGTCACTGGAAATTAAATTTTTTTTTTTTTTTTGCTTTACATGACTTGGTATGTAAATACCTTAATTAAAACCTTGTAAACCTATTTCAAGGTTCCTATAAGTTGTATAGTACAAGTGTTTTTAAAAATCTTGGGGTGTTTTTTAAAATTAGATATATTTTGCCCAAGAATTTTTTTAACAAGATTGCTAAAACATCTTATTTAGACAGTTTGTTGTACCAATTTATAATTGGATATTCAGCTTAAATAGTACACAGAGTTGTGACTTTGATTTTTAATTAATTTTTTCTCCCTGTGGGTGGTGTGCATGGGATGAGCAGCCTGAGCAGGGCTGAGTTGTGTGTGTGGAGTTTGTAAATGAATCATTTGGGTAGACATTAAGATTGAAGTTTGCTTCTGAGGTATTTTTCAGGCTGTGTGGATAAACCTGCCTCAAATTTCCATAGTAACAGGAATGTAAAAGAGAGAAAATCTTATGTATTTGAATTCTGACAGCTAGGGGGTGCAAATGTTTAGGCAGTGTATTTGAAATGTTTTCAGGCCTGGGCACCAAAATGAGAAAACCCTTCACAGTTAAGCAGTAAGATGCAATAAGCACCCACAAATTACTATTTTTTAAACTTTTGAAGTCTTAAAATTAGCTTTAAAATAATGATGGTTTTATAAAGTGGTGGCCACAATAATTTTCGTGTTATTTTCCTTCTTCCCCCATTTAGAAATACAGACAAATGCATTAAACAGGAAAATTCACAGCGTCTGAAGTTCTTCATCTTTGGGCCAAATTTTTTATGGCACTTTACTTTTAACCACAGTAGTCATGTATTACCCTCTTCTGTTATCAAATTTACCCTTATTTCTTTTGTTCATGGTTAGTGTCTTGGGGGATGTTATGGAAAAGTTACTTTATATTTTTTAAGGAGAACACTCATATCAATTATGCCTCCTAGTTAAAAATTTCTTGACTATATGTGAAACTTGAACAACTAAAGACTTTTTTAATATATATTGATAAAAGCCTATTAAATTCTCAGTTTGCCTTCTTTGGTCTGCCAGTAAATTAAATAGCTTATTGCAATAACAGCTAAATACCACTGCAGTGTTTCCTGGTTGTATATTCTATGATTTAATAAAATTATCCAGATTAGTTATATTGCCATAGTAAACATATGACTGAAGTGTCCTTCATCTTAATCTGGAAGAGAACGAGATTTCATGATCAGTTCACTTAATGAAAGTTATTTCATATTAAATGGTTTTTAAAATATAAAACTACTTATCCAAATGAAATACACCATTTTAGAATACAACTGTCAGGCTATCAGACTCCAGACGCTTAAAGCACAAAGCGAAGTTAGTGCTATCTTGATCCAATTTAAGCCTGAGAATCATTGCCTTTTCCACGTTCATTAAAAACAGCAGCAGAGATCCTTTGGCATGCAAGAAAATGTTTCTTATTTCGTAATTATTTTGAGGTTTATTTTGGTGCTGTGTTTCTGACCGCCATCTTTGCTCTAATAATCTCTCTACTAGTATTTCCCCCATGCCGTTCCCACTTGATTTTTATGTCTGCTGGCAGTGAGAGGCTAAAATGACTGGCCAATTTAAGCCAAAGCTGTAAACCACAGTTGAAGTAAGTCTTTCAATAAAGACTAGACTATATGATAAGTGGCTTTTTCTTATTGTCGTTTATTATATAATTATTCCTTCCAAGGCTGCCATGAAATAAGCAATTTTGTTTTCTTTTGTTAGTAAGGTATGTGGAATATACATATATTCAGGATCTATTTCTGTTTTTGGTATGTGTTAAAAGTCCATTAGCTTTATTGAATTAAAACTTAATTTCTGTATGTGGAGGAGAAGAAATTTGCATCCTTCTAAAACTGTATGCTCTGTTGAATATTAATATAGTAAAATCCTATTACTTTAGAGTCCACAAATAATGGAAACCACTATTTTACCGCGGTTATTTTGATCTTTGGTAGTATCATAAGTAAAGATGCACTCAACAAAAAAGTAGAAAAAGAATAAATTATCTAGACACTTTTCTTGTAGATATGCTCAAATTAAATATTACCTATTAAAAGTCAGCATTTTGGGGGCCTGGCCTGGTGGCATAGTGGTTGAGTTTGCACGCTCCACTTTGGCAGCCCAGGGTTCGCAGGTTCAGATCCCGGGTGTGGACCTAGTACTGCTCATCAGGCCATGCTGTGGTGGGATCCCACATAAAACAGAGAAAGATTGGCACAGGTGCTGGCCCAGGGCCAGTCTTCCTCACCCTCCGCCCCCAAAAAAGTCAGCATTTGAGCTTCCACTTAATACATTATAAACATTGAATTTGCGTGTGTATTGGAAATACACAAAACTTAGACTTACCAGTTTATGTTAGCCTTCTCTTAGGTGGTACAGATGTAGGCAGGTTTTGTTAAATATGAATTCTGCTGTGTGAAGTAAGAAAATATCCTACTTATTCACATAGGTTACTCTGAATTAGATTGCCATCTATTCCATTTTTTCTTTCCTCCCCAAGTCCCCCTAGGACATAGTTGGATATTTTAGTTGTGGTCCTTCTAGTTGTGGCATGTGGGACACCGCCTCAACATGGCCTGATGATCAGTGCCATGTCTGCGCCCAGGATCCAAACTGGCGAAACCCTGGGCCACTGAAGCGGAGCGTGCAAACTTAACCACTTGGCCGTGGGACCGGCCCCTATTCCATTTTTAAACAAGGAAATTATGTGAATAATTATGACTTGTAAAAAATGTGTTATTCCAAATTGTGGTTAATTAATGTGGTATTTAAATGTCATATTAATGTGAAACCTGGGCTCCCGTCTACTTAAATTGCATCTATTTTGAAAATTAGTACAGAGAGGCCAGAAACTAATTCACAAGGTTCTTTGTGTAAATATCTCTTTTAGGGATAAGAGTGACTTCTGATTTTAGCATTGCCTGAATGTGGAAGAAGTTCAGTTTCTATCTAGGAAATGGAGGAGGGAGAAGTATATGTATTTGGTTATTTTTTATCTTAGGCAAAGAAAGAGGGAGGAGCACTAAGAGTAGTTGACCCTTTTGTCGAGTTAGGCTTGAGTTAGGCTTTTGTTCCAGGCAAGAGAGATTAATCCACAGAACGTTCATAGTTTCATTTTTAAACAATGTCAACTAGGGTAATGGTTGACCAAAGGTGTACATTCAATAAATGGTTTCCTTAATGTTCCAACTCAGTTCTAGTACATATGCTAAACTTTAACTTTTCCAAATTGTTGAATTTATTTTTGAAATTCACTAACCCTTGTCTTTCTGAGATGTTCCTCTGAGAGAGTGATCCACATGTAGTATCTTGAAGTCAGTTTGGAGAGTTTGCCAAACATGAATAAAACTAAAGTGCTGTTGGATCACTGTTAGAGGAAAGCCAGGATCATTGTATGCTACAAAGTCATCTTGTGATTGAGCTGTCCAGTTGTTGGTCTTGCAGCTGGGCTTAGCTTGCCGGTGGACCTCCTGTTTGACTCTGCTTCATTCTTGTGAACTGACAAGAGTTTGTGAAAAGCTCAGTTGTCAGGTGGTACTCTAGAACCTCTAGAACTGCATTTTTGAGGTAAACCAAGTTTTCCTGTATACAACCGGTAGATACCATAACTTGTCCAACTGTGATTTTATTTACTTTTCTTTTCCTAGATTCCTTCTTCCTTGAGTTTTGGTATACCAGTGAAGAATAAGTCCAAAACCATCTGGACAAGATGGGCATGAAATATGTAGCCATATGCAACTGTGCCTGTTGTGAGAATTGATACTAATGTTGTATAAATTTCAGATTTTCTCAGTTCATTTTACTAGTTAAAAGTTGTGAGTTGAATTGTCCCATATGTGGTATATATGATTGCTTTTGCACACAAAAATAAAGCTAACTTATGAGTCTCAACATAGCTAAACAAAATTGAGAATGCCCAAGTAAGAATCTTTGATTCTTTCTGGAGAGGAGTAAACTTGTAAAAATATTTTTAACTGATTTCCTTTGGCTAGGTTCTATTTTAACATATGACCCAGCTCCTACTTGGTTGTCTATTACCTGTTTAATGAGGATTCAGACTCGGGAAGGAGAGATGACTAGAGTGATGAAGCGGAGAGAAGTCCCTGATTGAGAAGAGCACTGACCTGGGAATACACAATCCTGGGCAGTTGCAGTAAGCCATGCATGGTAATCAGGGCTTGTGTGCTGATACTTAATATGTTACTAGTTTAAGACTATGCACATTTTATCAAGACTAGGAGACTTCTCAAGTTATTGAAAATAAATGATTACCATCATCTTTGTTTTATTTACTGGACCTGATCATTTCTTTTCAATTTCCTTTAAGCTGTGTTTTTTATTTATTAATGTATCTACGTGTGTATTAGAATGTTGGGCAAATGCTGCCGTTTTAAAATAGTGCCTTTGAGCATTTTCAGTAAAATGATGGAATTAGGAGATCCCTCAAAATCCACACTTAGTTTATTGTAACCAGGAATCTGTATTATTTTTTAAAATGGATAACCTCATTCCTGGGTTGCTTCGCTACTTTTTTATCTTCAGTTATGTCAGTTTCCCTCCATTAGAATGTAAGCTCCATGGGGGCAGGGACTTTCTTTTGGTAACTACACAAACCCTAGGACTTGATAACAGTACTTGGCATATGATAGATGTTCAATAAATGCTGAATGCATGAATGCGACTGAGGAAGTGAAAGTAAACATGTATTTTAGTTTCCCTCTTAAAATCAGAACACCACCTGGTGTTTTCCTCGAGTAGAGCTTGATCAGAATCAACTGAGTGCTTGTCAAAATGCAGATTCTGAGGCTCCACAGTGGTGTGTGAAGGTAATCTCAAATAAAACCAATTGATGTGAGTTCCTTTTTTCCTCTTCTAGTTATCAGGGGAAGAAAATCCTATTGGCCATGGTCAGACATTTTCTAGAAAAACTAGTTTTTTGGAGTTCATGATCTCTGTGATTGCTACCCAGTATGGTTTGCAAGCATCTTTCAAAAGTGATTAGGATGCACTCCTGATGATAATGTACCTGGGTGCACCGGGTAGGAACCATATCTGCTCCTGCATAGCACTCCAAGAGTGTGAGTTATACTGGGCCATGGTGCCAGATAATTTGGGGAGGGTTATTTAATTTTGGGAAAAGGGGTTACCAGCAAGGCAGAATTGGGTTCCTGGACAGACAGCATCTGAGTCTAACAGACAAGTTGGGAGAGATTCTTGTGGCGGCAATTATAAACAGCACATAGACATCTAAATTCAGTGTGTGCTTCAGCGTATTTACTGATAAACTGGTTATAATAGAAGGAAATTTCTTAATTGTTTAAGTGAGAATGATAAGACAACTTACCCTATAAAAGACCTGCTGCAGTCCTAAGAAAACTGCAGGTGGTAATTTTAACAGTTGGTCTTTCATGGTCTCGTATCCCTCGTGTGAGTGCACAATTAAAATGGTGTTATTTAAAATTTGGTTTGCCCTTCTGTCATGAAGGGTAAATGTTTATTGAAGGCCTTATCAGTCTATATTCTTAGTTTGGTTTGGTCTTAAATGTGCCCTGAATCTAATTGTGCTGTCAAATGGAAAGATTTTAAATTCTAATATGTCTGGAAATTACTTGCGTTTACTTAAAGTATTTATAACCTTACTCAAATTTATTACCTCTTTCAAGCAGATAGTTTGTTTTGGCATTAAATTTGCTGATGGTTTTATTACATTTACTAGATTGGTGACAAAATGCAAAAGTGGAAACAGCTAAAAACAAAAACATGTGACTTTGTAGATCTTGTCTTCATCTACTCTCTGTTCTTACCCTAGTCTAAACTACCATCTTCTTTCAGCTGGACTACTGCAAGAGCTTGCTACCTGGTATATATACTTTTAAAAATTAGAACATTACACGGAAAAGTACACATATGTGCACAACTCTGAATTTTCACAAAGTGAACACATTCATGTACAAGCACTGAGATTGAGAAATAAGACATTGCCAGTACCCCAGAAGCCTTTGTGGTGTTTACTAGTCTCTAGCCTCCACTCTTCCCCTAAGATAACCGCTAGCCTGATTTCTGTGACCATAGATTAGATTGTTTATTTTTTAACTATATAAATATGGAATTAAGCAGTATATATTCTTTTGTTCTGGTTACTATGAGTTTCTTCTTGCATGTACCTGAGTTTTTCAATGCTGTAGTGCTGTGTGAATGTGCTATAATTTACTCATTCTACTCTTAATTAAACACTTGGTTTTCCATTGGGAGTTATGTATAGTACTGTAATGAATTTTTATGAATGTCTTGGGGAATGTGAGTTCGCATAGATACTGAGTGTATGCCTATGAATGGAACTCTGGGTTGTAGGGTATGTGTCTGATAGTGTTAGCAGATGCTGCCCAGTGTAGGGGAGGAAGACATTTCCTTTACCCAGTCTAGGTCCTTCTGGCCAGGCTATGAATTAAATTGACATGAGAGAGAATAACAGGAGAAAATCAAACAAAGCTTTATAACATGTATACATGAGAGAGACTCAGGAAAACTGAGCAACTCACCAAAATGGCAGAGGCTCTCATCTTAAATACCATCCTCAGTTAAAGGCAAAGGAGGATGTTGGGGGTGGAGGGGTCAGTTATGGGAGATCACCAGAGAAGCACAGTAAACAAGAGTAAGGTTATCCCGCAGATTTAAGTCCTTGCCTTCTGTATTGATAAGAGTTTTTAAGAGATAAGGTCATACCCCCTTCTTCGTGGTACAGAGAGGGAGACACCTTTACAGATGGAGATTTCCTTTACAAATGTAAATGTCTCTTACAAAGGGTAAGTAAATTCCTCTTTCCAGAGTTTCTCTCATGTCTCCAGTTTTTAAAAGTAACCAGGCCAAAATAATCTTTGTGCCAAAGAGACACATTTTGGGGTGATCAATTCCAACCCCCCACACCAACAGTTTCATAAAATGATTGCATCAATTTGCAGTATGCAGCATGTGAAATTCCAGTTACTCCCCACCTTGCTAACACTAGATACTACCAGTCTTTTTCATTTTAACTGTTCTGGTATCTTACCTTTGTCTTACCTAAGCTTTTAACCCTTCTAGTTTTTCTACACAACAGCCAGCGTGACTTTTTAATTTAATTTACTGTGATACAAGTAATTCTTAACCATGATACATAATTCAAAAGATACAAAAAGATATACAGTAAAAGATTGTTCCTGCCCCTCATCTCTTCTAGCTATCTAGTTCCCATCTGTGGAGGCACCGGTGTTACCAGTGTCTTGTATTTTTCCAGAGATACATATTTACATGTGAACATTTATTCTCCCTCCCTTTTTCCCCCCAAATAGCAGCATGTTGTATACACTATTCTGCACCTTTCTTTTTTCACTTAATAAATCTTAGAGATTATTCTTTAACAGTTGTACTAATTTTTTAAAAACATCTACTAACACATAGCCTGAAAATGCCTAAGTAATTGCCTGTTGAACTTACCATAAAATCCCAAGTCCTTGTCCTGGTTTACAGTCCTGCACACCTGCCTGCCTACCACCTGTCTAGCCTTTCTCTCCCTCTCCTTTGTCAGCAAGTTCCAGTCACCCTGGTTATCTTTCAGTTCCTTTTATTCACTGAGCTTTCCCACCTCGGGGCCCTTGCATATGCCTTCTTAATCTAGAAAGCTCTTCTACCACAGTCTACCTGGCTATTTATATCTGCTCATCATTTTTTTCAGCAGAGTCTTCTCTGACTCTGCCTCATCCCCACACCTAAGTTAAGGATCTCTCAGTTATACTTTGATTATCCTTTTATTTTTTTCTTTCTGGTCCTTAAAACAATAGACATATGTATTTATGTGATTGTTTGACTAATGAAGTTCTACCAGATTATAAATTCCACAGGGTAGGAATTTTGTCTCATTTACTGCTCTCAGAATGCCTATGTATTAGATGCTTAATGAATAGTTGTTGAATGAATGAGTGAGTATATATGAGGTATATTTGAAAACCGTTATACAAAGGTCTTAATGGCAAATAAAGTGGGGCTGGAGACTGGAGGGAAACATGCATTATGTACAGAGTCAGAGCAGCAGTCTGGTTATATCTGTTAGGATAAGATAAGTGCATGGATAAAGGAGGCAGTGTAGGTCATCCTGTTTTCCAAGGCACAGTTGCTGTGCCTCTCGCCTTGTTGCTTGGATATTTCCCAAAGTCACGCCGGCCATTGAGAGCTTCCTCTAGCAGCCAAGGTGGCTACTGCTGGTGATGGCAGCCTCTGTGTTCTCAGCTGTTTTTGGAAACAGGCAAGTTGTCTTCCTTTCAGGAGCTCCTGTTGGTGTTCCTGAAGGTGCTTGTGGCAGTGGTTGGAAAGGAAATCTCCAAGAGAGAAGTGAGCCTGGATGCAAATCTTCCCTTCTGCCCCCGTCATGCATGTCCCCCCTTCCCCTTCTCTACCACTGTCCGCTGTTACTAGGCTTACTGTTGAATGGACTCTTACTCATCTGCTCCCTGAGGGACGAGAAGGAGGACAGGGTGTTCAAAAGAAAGGTTAAGTAGAAATACAAAATTAACAAAAA